>NC_058405.1:44797081-45031544 GCF_002201575.2 Neomonachus schauinslandi | reverse complement strand
GCTTAACGACTGAGCCACCCAGGCGCCCCCAGGGCCAACTGATTTTAAATAAGAATGCTAGAACAACTGCATATCCACATAAAAAGAATAAAGTTGGCACTACTTCCCACAAAAATTAACTCAAAATAGTCCATAGGCTTAAATGTAAGAGCTAAGACTATAAAACTCTTAGAAGAAAACATAGGCATAAATCTTTATGACCTGGGGGCGCCTGGGTGGCTCAGATGGTTAGGCGTCTGCCTTCGGCTCAGGTCATGATCTCGGGGTCCTGGGATCGAGTCCCGCATCGGGCTCCTTGCTCCTTGGGAGCCTGCTTCTCCCTCTGCCCCCCTCTCTCTCTCTCTCTCTCTGTCTGTCATGAATAAATAAATTTAAAAAAAAAAAAAAAAAAAAAAAAAAAAAATCTTTATGACCTGGGATCAGAGAATGGTTTCTTAGATTATACAGCAAGAGCGCAAGTGACATAAACATAAAATAAATAAATTGGACTCCATCCAAATTAAAAACATGTGTGCTTCAAAGGACACTATTAAGAAAGTGGAAAAATAACTTAAGGAATGGAAGAAAACAGTTACAAATCGTATGTGAATTCTTACAAATCAAAAACAACAAAAAAATACAAATAACCCAATCGAAAATGACAAGGATTTGAATAGATATTTCTCCATGGAAAACTTATAAGTGGCCAAGAAACACATGAAAAAATACTTAATATCTTTAGTCATTCAGCAAATTCAAATTAAACCACAATAAGATACCACTTCACATGCACTAGGATGGCTACAATAAAAAAAGATTGGTAATAATGACCATTGGCCAGGATGTGGAGAAACTGTAATTCTGAGACATTGCCTGTGGGAATGTAAAATGGTACAGATGTTTTCCAAAACAGTTTACCAGTTCCTCATTAAGTTACACATAGAGTTACCACAACCCAGCAATTCCATTCCTAGTTATGTATCCAAGAGAATTTGAAATATATCCACACAAAAGCTTGTACACAAATCCTCATAGCTCCAGTACTTATTATTGCCCCAAAGCGGCAACAACTCAATTGTCCATCAACTAATGAATTAATAAAAATGTGTATTATATCCATACAACGGAATATTATGTAGCCGTTAAAAGGAATGAAATACTGGTTAATGCTACAACATGGATGAACCTAAAAAACAGGCTCAGTGAAAGAAGCCAGACATAAAAGATCACATGCTGTATGATTCCAGTTACAGGAAATGTCCAGAATAGGCAAATCCATAAAAACAGAAAGTAGATTAGTGGTTGCCAAGGGCTGAGAGGAGGAAAAAATGGGGAGTGACTACTAACAGGTGTGGGTGGTATATGAATATCTCAATAAAGCTATTAGTCAAAAAAAAGAAATTATTTAATGTTGGCAAGACTGGTGAAACTGGGGGCGCCTGGGTGGCTCAGTCGTTAAGCGTCTGCCTTTGGCTCAGGTAATGATCCCAGGGTCCTGGGATTGAGCCCGGCATCAAGCTCCCTGCTCTGCGGGAAGCCTGCTTCTCCTTCTCCCACTCCCTCTGCTTGTGTTCCGTCTCTCGCTCCTGCTGTCTCTCTTTCAAATAAATAAATAAAATATTAAAAAAAAAAAGACTGGTGAAACTGGTCTTATACAATATGTACAATATATAATATATATTATACATTGCTAGCACCTGAGAAATTGGTACAATCCTTTCTAAAACAAATTTGCCTGTATGTTCCAAGAGCCATACAGATCTTCCCATACAATAATCCTGTACCTGGGAAATTAGGCCATGCTCACTGTCAAAACAATGAAAAAGTTACATGCTCAAAGATACTCTTTCCAAAAAACTGAAAAAACATCAAACATTTTACAAAATGAGACTAGGTAGTTAAATAATAGCATATCAATTTAATGAAATATTTTTCAAAATTCTATGATGATTTGTTAAGGAAAAACATGATAGATATGAATGATTAGACATTTTAAATTATTTATACGTATAGGAAAACCTGGACGAAGAAAAGGGACACAGGAAAAGAAGTGATTTGTTAGTATGCTGTAATCCCTGGGATCCCATTCCTGTGTTTCTCACATTAGTTTTGTGAGGAATCTGAATCCACCACAATGTTCTTTGCTACTATGATGCTGTTATATTTAAAATAATTTTTAGGGGTGCGTGGGTGGCTTGGTTAAGCAACTCTTGATTTTGGCCCAGGTCATGATCTCAGGGTTGTGAGATCCAGCTCCGCACTGGGTGTGGAACCTGCTTAAAATTCTCTCTCTCTAAAAACAATAAAATGAAGTAAAATACGTTTTAAATATTTGGAGGGTTTAAGGAGGATTTCTGAGTGTCCTTTTGGCTATGTTTGGCATATCCAGAAAGATGTCGCGGGTAATCGGATATCTAGATGATTCTGACCGGAGAAAACATGAGGTGACCATAGTGACCCTGGAAGACCAAACCAAGTGCAGCGAGGAGGTGGGGAACCTACCTTCTCTGCACAGCAGCCTGGCTGGGATCGCCCCAGAGGAGCAGTCTCCCTGGGAGGGAGCCCTGAACCTCCCCACTGACAAAGGCTAGGACTACAAACTGTGCAGCCTGAAAAGGAAATCTGCAATTACAGCAATGACGAGCCTAAAGAATGCACCTTATATGAATCGGAGACTAAAGCATGTCACTAGTTCTTTAAAAACCTTTTCTAAAAAATAGAGGTATACTTTTACAGTTTTAAAAATTAAAGCACACTACATATACATTTATACATAGTAAATGTATACTTATATATAGTATATACAACTGAGTGTAGTCCACATTATATCTAAATATTCGTAAGTGTGTGTTCATATATCAATATATACATTCATATATAGTAAAGTACACAAATCCTAAGTCTGTAAATGGGTGAATATTTATATAAGTATACATTAATTTGTCACCACCCAGATCAAGACAGAACTGTTCTGGCAGGAGCACAGTGTTCCTTGCAGCTGACAGCCCTGCCCACAGCAACCCCTCTCTGACCTGTCTCACCATAGATTAGGCTTGTTGCTTTTGTACTTGATAAACATGGAATTATTCGGCATGTATTCTTTTGTGTCCCCCTTCTCTTGCTCACCATTGTATCTGGGAGATTTGTCCATGACATGCATGTCCGTGTTTTTCATTGCTTTGTAGAACTGTCACTGGATTTACAAGTTCTGTCATCTGCCTCCTGCAGAACATAGAAAGGCTAGCGAATTTCCTTTTATTTAAATTTCACTCTGATGTTAAACAAATGCATGATTAAATAAACTATCTTAAGAAGAGAAAGTTTGAAATAATAATAATAAAAAATTCCCTTAAATGCAGTTGGTCCCCATAGGAGGTCAGACTAGTCAGCTGGAGACCTGGTACTTCTGAATAAATAAAATGGACTGATATTTGGGGAAATCTGTAGCGGTGTATGGTGATCCTGTGCAGAGAGTAGGCAGAGCCAGAGAGGAGAGGTATTGACTCGCCGGCCAAAATGGTACACAAGGGAACTCTGCAAGCCCGGAAGCATTTGCAGGAAACACACGGTGATCACACCGCCCTTTGGACTCGTGGGTGTGAGGCACACGCAGCATGATTGCAGTGGTCTTGTCCTGTCCTACCATAAAGCCATCTCCTTGTTTCAGGCACAAGATCAGATTAGGTTTCAGTGGGAGTGACCTCAGGCTTCTGTAAACCTCAGGCTTCCAGACAGCAGATACCCTTTGGTCAGGAAAGGAGAAGAAATTTCTAGGAGCTGCAAACATTCAGAGCATTCACAGCTTGTTCTGGGACAACACCCAAAGTTAGATTATGTTAAATAATAACAGTCACGGAGGCAATAATATTAGTAGTGTAAGTCTGTTCTTATTGAATGGGGAGATTGGGGCAGGTGTTTCCTGCATCGACAGCTGGTGACCTTCTCAGTGGTTTCTCTCTCACTCGGCATTGCCTTTTCCCTCTCAGAGCCTGGTGTACGGAATCCTTATTTCCTTACCTAGAAAGGTAAGGTAATTACTAACTTGTGAATCTATAGAAAGTGGCAGGTAAGCTGGCTAGCTGCATGCCGGTCCAGCTTTCTATTGACGGGAAAGAAAATTCTTTGTTTTTCACAACTAAACATATTAAAATGTATAGAATATATTTTGAACAGTTAAATAGTTTCACTTTCTCCATAATTAAGGTAAAAGAAAATTATGTTCTAGTGTAAGTTAGTGCTGTTACTAAGATCTGCGTGACCTTGGGGAAATTACTTCTTGGAATCTGAGTTTCCTCAACTGTAAAACTATGAGCTTAAATTAAGACATCTCTAAAGTGCATTTTTAAATGCTAATATAATTTATTTCAAATTCAAGTCATGAAAGAATCTTAAAAAAAAAAAGTTCCCCTTTGATGTTAGGCTTAGCCTGACGTTAGTATTGACCCCAAGAACCAAACATTTGATTCAGAATGCCCTAGAATTATATTCTGCTTGAGTTTGGGTGCTACAGTTGCAGATCACAAAGTACTGGATAGGAGCAGCAGGTGAGCACCGGGAGGTAAAATTACAATTGCTTCTTGAAAAAGAGTGATGAGACCTTGATCAAAGAGTGGTCTTTTTGGTTTAGATAGAGAAAGTACCAAATGTCAGATAACATTAGATTAATTTGAGATCCTGAGAACATTTAGGTCAGGCTAACAAATTTATCTTTATTTGAGCTCTTAGCAACCTGTGTGCCAGGTGTTTATTACTCTTGAACAAGCACTTTGTTTATCTGGAAAGAGTGCATTGAGACTTGAGTCTCCATTATATAGATGTGACATTAAGTGATAGGACATTGGTATGCCAAACCCATGTTGTAAGGAACCATGCTTTATGAGGGAGAAATGCTCATGTTTAGGAATTTCTTAGACAACACATAGGTTAGATTCATGCTTCAATTATCCCCAATTATAAGATGATCACCAAAGGAAATGTGTGGTCATCCTCCATGGAATTATGCTTATTCCAGCAAAATTATTCCTGATGACCATCCTTCCTTTTGGTGCCCAGTATACAATAACTCCAGCTGTCAAGTGCTGATGCAAGGCATGGAAATTCCATTTTTCTTTTCTTTTACAGAAAACACAAAGATCCTCCCATGCCATCTTCCAGGCTATTGTCATACAGCATGATTTATGTATTTCTTGTGTGTTTCTTTCTTTTTAAATCTGGAAGTATATTCTTTTTGTTTTATTGGGCTATTTATTCTCTTGACATCCTTGGATGTGAGTTAATGGAACCATGATAAAAGGATAGAGAAGTAGAACAAACAAGTCTGATGGTATAGATTCAGGACTGCCTGACAGATTAGGGATGGCAAGGATAGGAACAAAAGATAAAATCATTTGATTCATGTGCACTGGGATGGCCCAAATAAGCCAGTGCTTGAAGGTTTTGCTATGCTGTGACTGAAAAATAAATGCAGGAAAAACTAGGTTATGATTATAAGGACTAAGAAAAGATGTTTGTTTTCCTTGAAAAAGTTAATTTTGAGACATAAAATGTAACTGCTTAGTCAAAGAGCTTAGCACAATGTTTTACGCTAAATGAACATTTAATAGATATCTGTTAAATAAAGCCAAGGAAAGAAGTTGATGGATGTGAGGAAGAGGGGATAGAGTGGGCAGACATCTATGATTTTGTCTGCCCAGAAGAGCACCCACTCCCTTTCTGGCCATGTCCCATCCATGGGCCTGAGATTGGAAGCTCCCACTGTCCTACAGATCCTACTGGTCATGATCCAAACTGAAATAATCCCAGTGCTTTCCCTCAACTGTAATTGGCCCAGAGAAGTACATTTTACACAAGCTGAACCACCTGGGGGTGAGGGGGGCACCCCCAGGATTCCCCCCACCCCGAAGTAGAACCATGAAGAATCATGATAAAGCTAGAATAACAGAAGGGTGAAAACTGCTGGTGGTTACTATTACATACCCAGGAGGAAAGAAGTCTGACATGGTGAGGGCAATCCATAGATAAAGAGAAGAAAGGGAGAAGAGTTCTGAGCACATTTGTCCCTGGTTCCAGCTATCTCCAAAGCCCAGTTTTTTTCCCTCTCCCTTGTGAGATTTGGTCACTTGAGCCAACACTGCCCCCTTGACTGAAGCTCAAAGATTCCAAACTAGTACAAGAGACGATTAGAATAGCAGTAGAACTGGGCTGATTTGGGAATAATTTAGACTCTAAACCATGGAAGATCTAGGATCATGTCTTTCATCTTGATAATCAAAGTACCCAAAGTAGTGCTTGATACCCAGTTGGCTGTCAATCAAATACATTTACTCAGCGTCCAGGAAATATGCTAAGTGCTGATAATAAAATAGTGAGGAAGACAAATGCTGTCCTTGCCCTTAAGAAGCTTTCAGTCAAGTGGAAAGCACAGACAAGATAACTGGCAATGAAAATAAAAAGCGATGCTTTTTGATAAGGAAAGAATTTAATTAAGGTTATTGGATGGCAATAAATAGCCTAGCTAATCTAAGTTAAAAAGGGAATTATTAGGTAATGGGCTATTTCACAGAACACAAGGGGCAGAACGTAGCCCCACCTTAGGGAGAACAGAAACCAGGAACCGGAGGGCCATTGTCTCCCCAAGAAGTGTTCTCTTTCTCACTCTGCTCTCTACTTGTCTTGATTTTTTTCCTAAAGATTGACTTCTTTGTTCACCAATCAGTGCTATTATAAAAGTGGTCACAGCTTCCAAGGACAAACCTATCTGAAGAAGATCATTATATTGACCAGAGCTCCCCTAAGGGGGAATGTAATACTTTGATAAGTTGATTGGCTTAGGGGGTCAGCCCTCAGGGCACGCTCAAATTGCAAAAGATGATTACTTTACTCGGCAGACACGAGAAGAATGAGTGTGACCCAGGAAAGACAGTGAAGAAGGAGAGGGAGGGAAGAGTCTGAATGACCCCTCTCCCCTTCACCAAACTTACTGTAGAAACTACAAAAATTATAAGATACTCCAGATGACCAGAAATTTTTTTTTAGATTTTATTTATTTATTTATTTATTTATTTATTTATTTATTTATTTAATAGAGAGAGTGAGGGGGGAGCAGCAGAGGGAGAGGGAGAAGCAGACTACCCGCTCAGCAGGGAGCCCAATGCAGGGCTCAATCCCAGGACCCCGGGATCATGACCTGAGCTGAAGGCAGATGCTTAACCCACTGAGCCACCCAGGTGCCTCACAGATGACCAGAAATTTTCATGAAAACTAGTGAGAGAGCTGAATTCTGTCTGTGTTGGAGCAAAATATGACAGTCTACGATGAGGCCAGGAACAAGGACTTGGCTGTCCTTGGGGGGGATCAGGCCGCACAAAACGACTGTTGAGTCTCCAATTTCGGGGGTGGAAGGGACCGTTAAAGGGATTCTTGTGAGCTGGTCAAATGTTCTAAAAAGTATTCACATAGGGAAGAAATGAGAGTTAAGGGAATATACAAGGTCAATGACTGATCGAAGCTGAATATTCTTTGAATGAAAGAATGAATAAATTAGACTTCCTTTTAGCATAAGCTGTGATATATGGCCACGAGGCTGTTGAAGCATTTGTACATAAGAGTTAACTTGCTCTCTCCAATCGCTGTTCCTCTCATTTCTGTTTTCCTTCCCATTCCCACTCTTTATGCCATACAATCCTTTCCCTGAGTCTCCAAAGAAAAAAAACCTATCCTCCCCATTTTTTTCCTTTCCCTTTCTATGTAGTTACAGCATAATGATGTACAGATGCTCACTGGGTGACTCAGCACTTGACTTAGGCAAACTTGACCTTATACAAAATGATTACATGAGGTACCTAATGCAATTTTAGAGATGTAGAAAATTTCACATTATGTAGGGAGACAAAAAGAAGTCTAGCTCATAGATGAATGCTCAGAAGCAAGGCCCAAAATAGGCCCCCCTGGGAGAAAAGCAATTGCTCTCCATTTTCCGAGGTCTCTCAGTCCCTGCGTGGGTCTCTGGCCAGGATACTTGCCCACCATTTCTTCTGACTCTACTCCTGTATAGTATGCAGTTCAGTACTCAGACCCTGGGTTCCCACGGCCTGGATTTGTAGCCTTTTTCTACTGTTTACCAGCTGAGTGACTTTGGGTAAGTCTTGATTTCCTAGTCTACAAAGTAGGTGTAATAAGGTTTTCTTTCTCGGTGTTGTTAGAAGAAAGAAATCAGATGATCTCTGCACAACGCCCCGCCTAGAGTGAATACTCCTGCCAGTAAATGGAAAGCTTGATGCTGCTTACCCCAATGACAGGCTTCTTTTTCTCTTGACCTCCATGCTAAGTGCTTTCCAAATTTTGAGTTACAAAAACACAGATGAAAACAACCGTACAAACGGGGAAGCATCAGTAGCAGAAAACGTGGTGCTGTGGGGCTTCAGATCTAAAGCTACTCCCTTTTTTGTTTTTGGGGGTTTTTTTTCTGAGTGAATTGAACCAATCTGAGTTAATACAGTGATGAAGTGAGCTTGATGTTCCAGATGTTTTTCCAGATGTTTGGCAGAGCTTCCATCTTTCCTGATGGCAGTCTTTCATTTCTAGGTTCTTCTGGATTACTAAATGTGGGAGGAGGGGGGATCTCTCAAACCCCATTTGGAGAAGAGAAGAGAAGAGAGGAGAGTAATATGCAAACACTGTAACCTCAATATTCTCCCTATAAAAAACAACTTTCTGCAGAAACTCAGATCAGATGTCTTTAAGCTGCAGTGCAGTGGAAGAAAACATTCTCCAGCTCTCTTGAATGGAGAATTTATCAGGCTGCATTTTTTAAAAATCTCCTTTTGTGGAAGTAGTGAGAGTCTCAGGAACCATGTTCATATCCATAATAATGAAGCCAGATAAGGGTGCCTGACTCAGATTCTGCCCATCAAAACAAACCATCCAAGCACCATGTGAAAAGCTTTGATAAGGCCCGCGTGAAGACAGTTTATGCAGTCCCTTTGTCATTGAATATGGTTTCATCCCCAGCACAACATTTTTAAACAGCTTGATTTAAAAAAAAAAAAAAATCAGTAGTCCTTGAGTACGAATGGTATCAGGGCAACAATCGTCAATGTACTATTAAGGGCTTTATTCACATCTCTTTTAGCTTTAAACCAACTGGCTTGTATCATAGTCTAAATTCCAACAGTGATTTGCCAGCGCTTCCGGATTAATTCTTTCTTACTTTTGTCATGCAGCACAGATAGACCCTCTTTTTTCTCTGACTGGTGGTTTTCAAACTTGACTTCTGAGCACTGAAAACTCTTTTATCAAATAGACTCTTACTCAGAACTCAACAGCAGAGTGGAACTGCTCAGCAAGTGTCTCCTATGAGGAAGATCTTTGGAAAACCACTGCCCTATACCAAAAGTGCCTTGTTTGACTGGCAGAGTTCACAGCCGGGATAGAGATGCCATCCAAATGTAATTTGCTCAAAGAATGGAAATTCATTAAGTAGCACACAAATAGAACCTAATCATGTATAGTAACTACATTCATGAAGAAGTTGCATGACAGTATTATGCTTCATCACTAGAAATAGAAGTGGCGACAGGTTCAAGACTACATTTTCAAGTCTGCATTTCCTACTTTCCTCCAGGTGTGATGAGCTAGAGCTCTGGAGCAACACAGAATCAGTTGGCCTCTCTCCCGAATGACTCTCCTCCCAATAAATAGAATTTGCACGTGCCCATGTTCACAATATGGCGCAGCTGGAAGAACCTATAGCAGAGATAGTACAAAAGACCATCTCCTAAGTTGTTCTGACTTGTATATAAGACTGGGGAGGATGGAACTTTTCTTCCTATCCAAGCATGCCCAGTCTTATTTTGTTAAGAAAAAAAAAAAGCCTTGATCCTAGAAGCATTACTCTACAAATAATAACCTCCTATGTTATTTTTAAGAAGACTCACCATCTTTATGATAAGCCTTCATTTTCCAACTCCAGAATGAGATCCTTGGTTTTTATAAACCTAGAGAAGAAAAACATTCCAGTTCCTAAAGAAAGTTACCCAGCAGATAAGTGGAATGAGGCAGATCCAGTAGCATGTCCCTACCATTGTAGCACAAAACTAGATGTGTCAAAGCATCATGAGTTTATCAGAGGACAAGACAGTCAAGATAATATACTTTACTCTTGTACCCCTTGCATCGAAAGTTTCTTTTCCCGAGTCTTCCAGTTTCTCTATTCTTGTTTCTTCCATGCAGGCAGCCACCATCTCTCAGAGCTGCTGCTAGTCCTTTAAATAAGGAATTTTATGCTTCACTCCTTTTCACTCAAGTCAGTAAGGGGCAGTGATGTCATGTCTCAGAGCTGGAAAGCACAGGCTCATTAGAGCTGACTGTTAAATTTTCAGGAATTTTGCAAGCCACTATTAAAAATTAAATTGTGTACACTTAGAACTAAATAGAATTGGTTGTAGAAAAGAGTAGCAAATGCTCAAAACTCATCATTTCTTAGTTATTTTACAACTACCTCTACCCTTAACCGTCCCTTATATCTGTATGGTGGAAATATCATACAAAAGTGTGCAAGGATATTTCATATCCTGCCCTGTCAGGTTGACAGCTTGAAATCAGTCATAGATTTATAACATCAAATTTGGTAAACACAAAAAATTGGAGCTTTTTTATTTTCTGGAGAGCTAGTTTTTAAATGTTTACGATCACACCACTGGCAAGAAGCATATGAATAGATATCTACTCCTTTGACAATACCTGACAAAACAATTACTTAAGTTTACATGACTGGCTAGTGGGACATTTTGCCGTCAACTCGCTATTTTTATAATGCTGTGAACTCTGATACTCACAAGTGGATTCCCTCGTTCTCTCTTTATCACCAGTGAAAATTTTAAGTCAGTAGCAATAAAGAATTAGGTTAGGTTTCAACAAGAAATAAAAACTATGCCAATCAACTGTGTGGGTAGCACTTTATACGGTTAGAAAAGGAGTAAAGATATGAAACTCATAAATCTATTGCATGAATATATCAGACAGAGATGGAGAAAAAGCCATCACAAGAGGAAGGACATAAATTGTGCTATGTGGAAGGAAAGGAATGTACTGGAATAAGGAAATGTACTGCACGGGTTCATAATTTTGTAATAATGTAAGCTCATTATCAAGAGTCTGGGATATTTTTGCTGGGCAGTAAACAGAAAGAAGACTTTACTGAAGACGCAGGGGTTAGATCATAGAAGAATGACTGAGGGAGCACTTAATGACTATTACATGTGCTCACATTCAAAGCCAGGTCCATCTGTCGGAGTGGGGGGGGCGGGGGTCCCTTGTGGGTGCCTTTCTGTATAGTGTCCTTCCACGGAAGTCACTGACCATTTCTCCCTTCCTGGAATCTAGGCCTCACACCCCTAAGCCTCAGTGTCCCTCTCTAAGTCCTATAACTCCAGTCCCCAGTGCTTGTTCTAGAATAACCTCTTTTCTGGATGAGGAATCCTAATGTTAGGATTGATGGCTAAGGTGTATGTCTGTATAATACAGGGCTGGGAACTAGGATGAGGCAAGTGGGGCACTTGCTTCTGGTGCAAAGTTTAAGGGGCACCAAAAACCTTTATAATCAAGATAAATAATATTTTTAAGTTAAATTTAAAATTTTAGTGTTTAAACAATCAAAATTCATGCAAAGGACCCACAATTTTTGAAATATCAAATTTTAAAATAATGACAGGATCATAATTTAGTAAAAAGGGTGGGCGTTCCCACTTGTAAACCAGTCTTCCGAGTGGAACGCTCTTGGTCCCATTCTCTCTTGGCTCCTGTGAGAGTTTGCTCAGTTAGCCATTTCCTCTCTCTCCTAGATTTTCAGCTTACTCTGAAAGAAGGCTTCTTCTCCAAAGCCGACAAACTGTTCAAGTTGCCTTGATTCCCCGCTAGCTAGCACCTCCCTCATGTTTTCCTTTTACACTAGAGCTTTTTGAAAAAATAACCCATGCTCAATGTCATTATGTTCTCCCCTCCCCTTTGGCATTTCCTCATGAGACAATGCTGATTATTCCTGTCTTCCTGAGAAATCTTTTCTCCTTTGACTTCTTTGAGACCACACTTCTATCATTTCTCCTCCTGCTTTTTAGCATTCCTTCTCAGTCTTGTTTGCAGGTTCAACATTTTTCAAATGTTGGTAATCCTCGGGCGCTGACCTCAGTCGTTTTCCCGCCCCCCCCCCCCCCCCCCCCCCCCGCCGCATCTCCCTGGTGACCACATCAACTCCCACGATATTATTGTCATACATAAGTACATGACTCTCTTTTTCAGCTCCACAGTCTCTCCAAGCTACAGTTTCTTACATAAACCGCTCACGTTAAACATCTCCTCTTGGCCATCCCCTAGACACCTCAAACTCAATATATCCAAATTGAAATCATTTGCCACCTCCCCAGTTTGTTTTCCCTGTATTAAATATTTGGTTGGATGGCACAAGGAATCAAACAAGGAAGCCTGGAGTCACTTTTTTTTTAAAAAAATTGAGAAATAGGGGCGCCTGGGTGGCTCAGATGGTTAAGCGTCTGCCTTCGGCTCGAGTCATGATCCCAGGGTCCTGGGATTGAGCCCCACGTCGGGCTCCCTGCTCCTTGGGAGCCTGCTTCTCCCTCTGCCTCTCTCTCTCTCATGAATAAATAAATTAAAAAAATTAAAAAAAATAAAAATAAAAAATTGAGAAATAATGGACATTGTGTTAGTTTTTAGGTATATGACATAATAATTTGATGTACGTATCAAAATGATCACCACAATAAGCTTAATTAACAACCATCACCATACATGGTTATAAATATGTTTTCTCATGATGAAAACTTTCAAGAACTCTTCCCTTAGTAACTTTCAAATGTAAAACACAATATTAACTATAGTCACCACGTTGTATATTACATTCACAAAATTTATTTATAACTAAAAGTTTGTACCTTTTGAACAGAGTTACCCATTTCACCCTCGCTCTACCACCACCTCTGGCAACCACCAGTCTGTTCTCTGTATCTATGAGATCACCTTTTTTTAGATTCTACATATAAGTGAAATCATAAGGTATTTGTCTTTCTCTGTCTGACCTACTTCACCTACGATGGACCCTTAAGGTCCATCCATGTTGTTGCAAATGGCAGGATTTCCTTTTTTTATGGCTGAATAATATTCCAGTGTGTCTGTGTGTTTGTGTGTGTGTATATATATATGTATGTATACTTTTATCTATTTATCAGTGGATACTTACTGGAGTCACTCTTTGGTTTTCCCTTTCCTCAATGGTCTGGGGCTCTCTAGCCCCATATGCTCCCAGGGATACCTCTGCCATAAAGTGAAACTGTCAGTGGAGGCCCCAGAACTCCCTTCAATATCTGCTCACAGAACCTTTAGGACACCTGCACTCTTGAAAAGACCTCCCCCCAAGGTTTCTGCCCAAGATCCTCCCATCATAATATTCCCCTCGGGCCTCCTCTGCTGCCTCTCTCCCCTGCACTCCCTCTGTGCCACAAACACTAGCCTTCCTGTTTCTCTCTGGACCTTTCTCCTCTCAGATACTCGCATGGCTCGCCACCTTCCCTCATTCAGCCGTCTGCTGATCTAAAACTATCAGAGAGGCCCTCCCTGACCACCTGACCCAAGAACAGCAACCACTGCCCTCCTATTCTCCAGTGCTCCCGTCCTGCTTCCTTTCTCTTCATCGCACTTATACATGCCTGACTTGTCCATATTTATCTATTTGTTTCTTCTCCCTTCCCCATTAGAATGTAAATTTCTTGACAGCAGAGTCTGTTTTATTAACTCTCTGTCTTCATCACCTAGAACAGTGTTTGGCATTTAGTAGATGCACAATAAATACTTGTTAGGTAAATAAATGATGAATTCCTGTCACATCTACTTTAACATTTATTGTCTTTCCTAGTTCTCTCTTGTGCATATTCAGTAAATATTTACTAAGCCCCTCCTGTGAGCCCTGCATAGTGCCGCTGCTTGCCAGATCTCATAGTCTCCAGCCTGGGCTCTTGCAATTGTCCCCTAACTGGTCTCCTTGCTTGCAGTCAAGTCTCTCTTTATCTGTTCTTCATGCTGCTGCTCGATGACCTTTCCAACTTGGCTCAAATTGATAGGTTTTTGGTGAAGACCTTCTCAATAATTTTGGTGGAATTGCTTGACCTTCCTTGTGCCTTAGTGTATCTAGTACAGACGGTTATCATGGTATGTATAGCATGACACTTCACTGCACACATTTACACATCTGTCCTGCTCTATTTGACTGCAAACCCAGTGAGGGCAGATACTATCATTTATCTGCCTCTGAGTCTTATTCTTGTCCTGTGTAACACAGTGCCAGGGCTATCATGAATGCTTGGTAAATATTTGTCGAATAAATGAAGTAATAGTATATTCATTGAATTATCTGTCTTTATGCCAAACAGTCCAAAGCACTTATACATACCTCATAGTATGTTTTTCTAACTTAAAAAGTGATGTGACCACACATTTCTATATAATAGGTAAAAAAACAGGTAGTATTATCTCTCTGTAACAGAAGAAGAATTGGATTTATATCTGTTTCTTACAGAAGAATTGGATTTATATCTGTTTCCTAAGATTAGTTTGCACCCAAAGCTGGATTGATAGCGTCAAGTCCAATGTGCAGATTATTACATTAGATGCCAAAGGATTAGCAAAGCAAAGTAGAAACACTCTCTGCCTTTAAGGATCATACTAACTCTGAAGGAGAAGACAATACACATAGAAAATACAGGTTCGTCAAACACTTTAACAACCCTAAAAAGGGACCACCCAAATATTAAGTCAGAAAAGAGAAAAATGCTTAAGGGCCCGGCTGAACTTCTTCCATGGGAGATCAGCATCTTTATGCAGATGACATCTGCTCTACCCAGAGGGCTGTACTCCAAGGAGGAGATGAGTCACCTCTTCCAAGCCTGCAGTGCTCCCTCATGGCCAGCTGTCCAGGGCATGCACAGAATCACAGAATTCCCTCCACCATTTACCTGGACGTGAGATGAACCAGGTGGTAGAATACATAGGGAAATGATGATGGATTCCTAGTGGCTAGTCTAGGTTAACTATCATCAACAAGACAATAGGGAGAAGGTGCCATTTTGAAGGAGGCTCCTAAAAAGGACTAAGATGATGTTTCTAAAACTAAATCAAAACTCTACCAGCTATTTAACTTCAAAATTGTGAACTCTGGTTTTCTGGGAAAAGATTGTGTTAAAAAAAAAAATGGAGTGGGAAAAGAAGTTAACATTTACAGACACTTTCCATGTGCTTTGAACTGTTGTTTTGAACCCTCTGTCTCAATGCCTCCTTACAACAATATTGCAAGATAAATACTATTGGCTCTATCTTTATAGATGAAGATATTGTGGGAAGGAAAGGCTCACATAAAAATATTCATTATTTATGTCTATCAGCATGGACTCATGGAATTTTATTTTATTCTATAGGTTATAATCTATTAATCTCATTAGATATTTTGTGGTTTTTCCCAGCTTTGACCATGGGAATTCCCTCAAATGAACTCTTGTGTCCTTTTCCCAGGCACCCATCAGGTTTTGAGGATTCCCTTACTTTCTGGCACCACAAGATACTTCAGACACACTTTGTTTATTTTTCTTGCCTCAGCCCTGGCTCCTTTTATTGAAGAATCAAGTGCCAGTTGGGCTTACTGAGGTGTCACTGTTCCTGGGCTCTTGTAGAGAAAAGAGGAGAGAACTTTGTGCGTGTATATATGTATATACATTCCATACACACTCATCTCTAACTTTTTCTCTATCTCTAAATATATTAAAGACCATGAGTTCATACTGAGACCTCTGATTCCAAACCATCACCTCGTGGTTCACTCTACCCTGCCTCATTCCTTTCTCCAATAGTGAAAAACTAGTCTTTATTATCCACAGTATATTTATTTATTTGCTTGATTCTAGAATACACATAGTTATTGAATTACTAACCCATACCCCAGTGAAAAACAAGTTTAGTAACTAACAACCCAGTGTTTTTTTTTTTCTTTAGCCTTACAATATAGAGTTCAAAGACTCTATATTTTTTCAATATATTTTTCAAATTTGTTGTTGTGTGTATTTTGAGTTTCCTCTGCTTCCTGATTTAACTATTTAATGAGTATGACTAACATTACTCATGGAACTACCATGATTCCCAGAGTCAGAGCTATATATATTATATAGATAGTATACTCAGAGAGGTGTCCCTTCCCTCAGCCCTCACACCTGTTGGCATTCTGTCCACCCAGTCCCTTCCCATTTCCTTTAGGTGACCAATCTTCTTAGTTCTGGTTTATCCTTCCTGTGTTTCTGTTTGCATGAGAACATATACGTATATTTTCCCATGCTGTATTATATATATTATGATACTCTCTTGTACTTAGATGTTTCACTTAAAAGTATATCCTGGAAATTAATCCATATGAGTTAATAAAGATCTTACTCACTGGTTTTTTTTTTTTTTTTTTAATAGCCTCATGGTACTTTACTTTGTGGATATACCGTCCTTATTCAACCACTCTTTGATTCATGGGCACTTAGATGTTTCAAATATATTGCAGTTATAAATAATGCTGAAATGAATAACTGTGTGCATGTACTTCTTCATATTGTTAAAGATAAAGGGTAAATTCCTAGAAATGGGACGTAATTTGGTTAGATATTGTTAAATTATCCCCCCAGTGGTTGCACTAGCTTACATTCTCCCAGCGGCATCTGAGAGTGCCGGTCGCCCCACAGCATGGCCAACAGGATATACTGTCATACTTTTTAACACCACCTATTACATAGGTTAGAACTTGTATCTCAACGTTGTCCTAACTTGAATTTCTCTAATTATGAGAGACATATTAATGAACATATTTTCATACACTGTGGACCATTTTTATATCTTTTGGGGGAATTACTATTTGTATCTTTTCCCATTTTTCTATTAAGTTCTTTGTTTGTTGTCCCTCAACTTGCAAAGGGGCTATTTAGACCACTTTTTATAGATGGGTCATTTGAAATTCTATACACATTTTACTGCTTATGTGATAAATTCCCATTTATCTTATATAGTTTCATTTAGTGTACATATCCCTTTTTTTTTTTCATTAGAAGAAATTTAGGGCACTTCGCATATTTAATTGTAGTTATACTATTTACGTTGTACAAGCACACATTTTTATCACAATGTGGCTAAATGACAGCAGAACCAAAGAAACAAATTCATGCAAGAACTCCTTCATGCAATTCCTTCAAGAAATATTTACTTAGAACAAACAAACATTTTTTAAAAAGAGGGTATATCAACTTGGCCATTCTGTGACTCTGACACTCATTCTTCTAAAAAACAGGAGAAGGCCTCATAAGTCATTGCACTCAAGGTAATACACAAGTGGAAAGAGTGAAACAATGGAGAAAAGTACCAAAATGGAGATTTAATCCAGATTAAACAGCTTTACTAAGATCACATACCTAGTCTGAGCTGTGCAACTTCTGATTTCTATTTAAAAGGTTTCATTTAATATTCTTGTGAGTTCTACGAAAGAACAAATAAAAAATTTATTATACTTTGCAGATGGTACTAAATGAGGTGTTTTCAATAGAGGGAAGAACAGAGACACAGCACATATGGAACTAACAAGGTTCCAAATGTGTGGGTAGATGATCATGACATATGATTCATCTTGGGAAAATACCTACTGATATTCATTGTGGGGGCCTGGGGCAGAACATTGGTATTGCAAGTCAAAAGAAATCCAAGAGGATTCAATTCCACAGGGCTTGGGGGTGATATAGACCTGTTAATAACTAATACTATAAAATCACAGATATTGATCTAAAGATGCTTGAGAAACAAATGAATAATAGCGATCAACTGCATTAAGAAGCATTCCTCTGCCACACAGGAGCTCACAAATCAGGTTTGCCTGGTCGAACTCAGCTAGTCAATGTGTTTTGTTGGAGCCATGATATATTTTTAAATCTGCATTTGAATGCATTTAGGTCCTACTACTCATTCCCTCTTGTTTTATATGTGACAGAATTTTACCCATTTGTTTTGCTCCTTGTCCCCTTGTATGCATTTGTGTTTGTTAAGTCTCTTGTGTACTATCATATCCTTCCCTTCTTTTTATTGATTTGTTGAAGAAACTGGGATAGAATGTGCCACATTCTGGATTTGGCTGATTGCATCATTGTTGCATCATTTAACTTGATCTTATATCCACTATATTTCCTGAAAATTGTAAGACAGATCTCGAACAGAAGATGGCAAGCTTTTTCTGGAAAAAGGAAGGGATAGCAAATATCTGAGGTTTTATGGGCTGTAAGTTCTCTGTCACAACTACTCAGCTGTGCCATTGTAGCAAAAAACCAGCCATAGGAAATATTTAAATGCAGAGGCATGACTGTGTTTCAATAAAACAGTTTACAGAAACATGATAAAGTGTCAGCTGGGGCAGATGGAATGGTATGTGTGATGACCTGGAGACAGTGAGAACACGCCACATTAAAGGAATGGAAATATACTCAATATGGTGGAGGGTAGAGTGGAGAAAAGTTTGAATGAAGACCACCTGCCTTCAGCAATATTACCAGAGGGTTTCGGTTCCATCCCTGATGCTTGCACATACCAAATTCTACCCTCCTCCCTGCAAGTCATCTATAGCATTCTCAGAAGTCAAACACCTACCATCTGTTCCACAGTTATGATCACATAGATAATTATGGATCAATTTCCCAAAAGAGGGCAGCCAACTTGTCATTTAGTCATCAGATATTTATTGAGAACCTACTATGTGCCCGGCTCTGTGCCAGGCACTTGAGGGCACGGTAATGAACAAAAATAGTTTTCTTACATGGAGCTTGCAGTCTAATGGGACCAAAGAAATACATTAAGGAGATAATCCTAAAAATGAAACTGAATCATCTAAACTGAGGCAAGTGCTGAGGTATAAGAGGAGCAGTTGGAGAAAATATAACAAAGAATCTTGATCCATTATGGGATAAGGGAAGGCCTCCCTGAGAAATCTTTCTTCCATTCAAATTTCAATCTGCCCCTAATCTTGTTGAGGATCCCCAGCTGGATTGGAAATTCCATCTCCTCAGTCACTACTCCCACCATCAGTAATAATTCTGGCTGGGTGTCCCTGGTCATTCAGGTAACAGGCTTCTGCTTTTCTTTTTAATTTTACTGCTGTCAAAGCCTCAGTTCTCCCAAAGAGTTGACCCCCTTGAGATCCCCAATTCTATGGAGGCAGTGTTTGTCCCTCTTCTGGTTTTGTTCTTCTGAGAAGACCCCTGGCCTATCTCTCTCTCCTGGGATTTAGACAACACTTTCCCTGGGGCTTTGTAAAGCCTGGAAACATCTTCGAATCCAACCCTCAAGGGATCAGTGCTGCTCCAAAGACCAGATTGCTAGGGTAATGTGTGCAAAAAGGAAACAGAATCCACCAGATAAGTGTATGGGCAGAGGAATAGCAGGGGAAGAAAGGGCACTGGTCCGAGACAGGCTTTACCCTCCCCTCCACTCCCCCCCCCGCCGCCCCGCCACCCCGCACCCCCGCCAGTGGTGCTGCTTCTGCTGCCTGGTGCCTCTGAGCCATCTCTAACCTCTTCTTTCGGAAAGCAACTCTGATGTTCATTTCATCTGCTCTCCTCTATCTGCCGGTGTGACAGGTGGGGATTAATTTTTTTTCTCCAAATTCCCTCCTATCGGAAGAGGTCACTTATGATAGGAAACTTTCCAAACCATCTGCTTCCCATACACCTTTTCACCACTCAACCCACCCTGGCTTTTGCAGGTCTTTCTGTAATGGCTTTCTGTGCCCTCTCTACTTGGAGAACTTGGAGAACTCTAGCTCTGCTGAAAATACATCCCTTCCTCTGCCACGTGGTCCCAGGCGCCTCAAAACTCAGCAGAGTGAGTTCATCCCCCTCTCTGCTCCTGCAGCTCCCTGGGCAGGCCCTACTCTAGCAGTAACCACACTTTGTCATTAGATTGTAATCGGCTCTTTGCAGATCTGTCTTCCCGGCCGAGACCCTGACTGCTCGAGGCCTGGCATAATTCTGTTTTACTCCTCTTCATATCTCCAGTGCCCTGTGGTATCTGCCACATAGTGGGTGCTGAGGAATGTTTCAATGATTTCATTAGCGATACTGCTTTGTCTCACATGCACTGTTAGCACAGATACTAAAGAGGTACAACTCTAAAGCGATTTCACACATTCTGCTAATGCAAAAGAAGGAACTAGAGCCCAACGGGTAAGTGAGAAGTTTCTGTGTTTCAGCTGTGGAGTGTGAAGACTTGCCTCCCTAAAACCTGAGAGGGGCCCTGAAAAAAAATGGTCAGATTTTCCACAAGCTGAATCTGGGCCAGGTGAGGAAATTTCACCCTTTATCAGTCTACCTCTTGCCTGGACCCTAAGACTTCAGGATTGTAGTGAGGGGTTGGCTTATGGAAGGTCTCTTCCCCTTCTAGGGAGAAACTGGATTGCATCTCAACCACGCAACTGGTCTATGAATTTGACCTTTCAATTACCAACAACCTGCTGACCGATGATTCCCTAGGATCCTCTGATCAAGGAAATAGCATCCCCCCCCCCCCCCGCCGCGGGAGAGAGAATAAAAACAAAATAAAATAAAACAAAAGGAAGTCTGATACCCAGCTATGTTGGTATCTTTCTAAAGTACTAACACCATAATAAAGGCTTTCCGCTTCTGTTTCATTATGTGACAGCCAGAGACTATAAACACTGTCGGTGGCAGAGAAAACAGTGTCTAGAAACAAATAAGAAAAACTAAACATGAAACTGGGAATATGTGCACAGCTTATGCTTTGGTATTCTGTGGTCATGACGGCTTTTGCTCTTATGAAAGTACTGTGTGTGCTGTTCTTTTTCTCCGTAATGATTTCTGAAACTGTGTGACTTGTAGAATTTGCCTTTTAAAAAAAATGCAGTGAGTGTTTAATCGTTCAGGGTGTGAGTAACTACATTCTGTTCGAGCACGCTTCCAGCCTTCACTTTCCTCCTTATCGGCGACAGTACTCCAAACACTTGTCTCAATTTTCAGATCAAAGCTGATGAAAAACAGACTTCTAAAGGGTTGAATTGCTCTCTGCATTTTTGTGCCGCAGAAGAAAATACCTTTAGCACTTGAAAGGGCTGAACATTTTTTGGTGTTTTATCCTTAGATGGTGAATTCTGCTTTGCCTTTCTGCTTTGCTTATTTTTTACTCTGCCAATGTCATCCGCTTCATGAAATGTATCTTTTAATTAAGTATTCTTGTCTCAAATTGTCTGCCGTGGCTCACGGTCAGGGCAAGAATTTATATTAGCAAAACAGGATCTGTCACTAAAAGGGAAACATCTTGGCTTCTTTCAACACGGAATTAACCTCATTTAACCAATAATCACCTTAATTGATTTTCCAGATAAATCTTTTTGTTGTTTATATTTTCTTTGAAGTTGCATGCAGCATGGCTTTTCTACAAAGAGCAGGAATTCAGAAGGATGAAAACACTACATTGTAGAAGAGCTGCAAAGTCTGATTGAGAAAGCGTTTGGAGAGAATTCTAAAGCTAGAAGCCAAATCAAAACACAACAATGACAACCCATTCACATTCGGCTTGATGGAGATCTTCAAAAAACATGTCTCAAAAATACATTATGGAATATGGGTAGTTTTACACAGATTACACATTTTCTGCCTGGATTTTTATTAAAACAATGGAAATTAGTGTAAATAATACAGTAAATATGTATAAGGTAAGTGAAGGTAAATAAGGTTATAACAAATAGGAGCAAGATGAGTGGTTACTTAAGTCGATATGATTTTCCAAAGGCAACCTTAAAAACAATGGTAGGCTGTCAAAGTTAAGGTGTTTACCAAAGCAAATAGAAGCAAAATTTCCTATGCTTTGGAGAAAAATAATTTAGTCCTTTGGGGATGAAACTGAGGTCTGAGGATTTACATTTATTTCTACACTCTCTTCAATATAATCCTTCAGGGCTGAATGTGTATTCCTTTCTTAAGAATGGAGAATGAAGTTCACCCCTTCCCTACTAAGAACAGTACAATAATGTGATGCTTAGTCATTAGACCCACTGCACGGTACAGAATGATCACTGGGCTAGAAATGAAGAAATCCAGGTTCTCATCCCAGATGCACCATTAACTAGTTTTGTGACCTGGGGGAAATCAATGAATTTGATAAATATTCCTTAAGCACGTAAGTACTATGCAAGATGTTCGAAGATACATTGGCAATAGAAAGGCTCCTTGACTTTCAAGTTCTTTCCCCTTAGTAAAGAAAGACTCACAGTTAAAAAAAAAAAATCACAATAAAGAACTACAG
The DNA here is from genome assembly GCF_002201575.2 of Neomonachus schauinslandi. Lineage (NCBI taxonomy): Eukaryota > Metazoa > Chordata > Mammalia > Carnivora > Phocidae > Neomonachus > Neomonachus schauinslandi. The sequence continues at coordinate 45,009,185 of NC_058405.1, read as the reverse complement.
GTATGACAATAAGAAATGGACGGGATGGGGACGGGAGTATTTCAAAAACTTCAAGCCCTTTGGCCTTGCTTGCTTCGAGGGTGATTGACAAGGTGGACCAAAAGATAAAGCTGGAGTTATAGGAGGAAAACAAATCGTGGAGTGGGTTTTCCATTATACTGAGGAGTTGAGACTTTATCATATATCCAGTGATTCTCAAATTTTGACATGCAACAGAATTATTTGGGAAGCTTGTTAAAACATGTATGTCTGCCCTTAGTGATGGCATCAGAATCTCCAGTGGCAGGACCAAGACACTAATGTTTTGGACAAACCCCTCAGGTTCTTCTGATCTACACAGAAGTTTGAAAACAACTGGTATAGTCAGTGGGGAGCCACTGAAGGCCCTGAGGTAAGGGAATAACACCATATTTGTATTCTAGAAAGAGCACTCTACCAAGTGTGTAGAGAATGGACTAGAGAGGCAGGAGCCTGGAGACAGGGAGGCCAATTAAAAGTCTATTTTCCCTGTGACCCATAACCTGGCATCCCCTCTTGGGGATATGTCTGAGAAAAAGTCTAATATATGGACCTCAGGAGATGAACAAGAATGTTGACAGCTGTGGTGTGTATACCTGCAAAAAACAGGGACACCCCAAATACCTACTAATAGAAGAATGGATACATTTTGGTATCTTCCCACAACAGAATATTCTGCAACAGTGAAAATGAGTGAGTCAAGTCTGTATGCAATAGAATAAGCAAATCTTAAAAATAGTTTTGAGAGTAAAAATGCAAGTAATAGAAGACTACATACTGTATGAGATTATTCAAACAGAATTTTAAAATGAGCAAAACTAAATAGTCTGTATACACACACAGTTTTTCAACCACGTGAGGGTATAAAAACACACAATTCAGGATAGCATTGACCACTTTGAGAGCACAAGGGGATTGGTCAGGTGGAAACATTGGTTGATGGCCGCTGTTGTTTTGATTATACATTACAGCTTATATTTGGCAACCGGTCTGCAAAGATGGCCCTCCAGAGCACCATGCTTCCCAATATTTATGCTCTTGTGTGTGCCCCCTCCCACATTAAACCTGGGGGCAGAATCAAGAAGATGCAGCAGAAGTGACACTGCAACTTACAAGCTTAAGTCATAAGAAGACTTGGGTCTGCCTTCATGGCCTCCTAGAACACACACTCTGTGGAAGCAAGCCACCATGTAGGAAGTCCAACTACCCCGAGACCACCATATTGTGAAGAAACCCAAGTTAGCCACATGGAGAGACTGCATGGAGACAAGAAGATGTCTGACCAGCTGTCCCATTGGAGGCACCAGATAGAAGAGTGAAGAAGCCATTATGCGTGTCCAGCACAGTTGAGCTTACAGATGACTCTAGCCCCAGACACCACTGGACTGCAATGACATGAGAAACCCAAATGGGATGTGCCCCACTGAGCTGCATCAATCCTTGGAACTGTGAGATAGTAACTAATTGCTGTTTTAAGTCACATGGTCTGAAGTGGTCTATTTTGTAATAGATAACCAGAATATTACATGTTACATATATTCTTTTGTACACATCAAAAAATGTGATTACTTTTCAAAAATGAGTTTACTAAAATAATTGGTCAGAATTAGACAGTTCTGGCTTCAAATCCAGGCTCTGCCACTAATAAGCTGTGTGGCCCTGGGTAAGTGACTCAAGTCTCTAAGAATCCATTTTCTCATCTGAGAAATGGGGGAACTAATAGTTCCTAACTCATAAGGAGGTCAAGTGGCTTCAGAAATACAGAGTTTATTCATCCTTACCCAGGTAGAGAACAAGGACTTAAATTTTAGGGACTGGGTCATACTACACACATTTGCTTCCTCTGCATTTAAGGAAAAAAGAAAAAAGCTTTTTGTAAATGAAAAGTATGGATTATAGCTCAAGAACTTCTGTGAATATCCATGGTGAACAGGATTCAGCTGAAACAAATGACTACACTGTCTTTTCCCACTCTGTGGTTTTATGAAGATTCATTGATTTCCTGGGGTTTATTTCAGGTATAAAACACTTGAATTCAGGTTTCCCAGGGACAGAGTTCCCTGCTAATTTCTCTATTTTTAGCAATATCTCTGTCTTTTGCTTCCCTCTCCTGTGGCGCTTTCCACATCGTGTCCTCTTCTCATAATAGGTGACAGCAAAAATCGAAAGGATAATTCAGACAATCCACTTGATGGCTGGTTAATACCTCTTACAGGAGGGTGGGGTGAGGAAGGAGGAGCATGAGACTGAATGTATGTTCTTTCTGCAGGGTAGGTGAAGTCTGGGAAGAGAAGCTGAAACATGACTTTCAGAAGCCATCCTGTTTGAAAGACGATTGTACTCCGGGAAGCATTAAACTATGACCATTGTGTGTCCCCTTGATATCCTCAGAGTATAATGAAAGGCAGTTTCCGCCCTTTTGCATTTAGCTTGGTCCACAAATGACACAATTCAGGAGGATTAACACCACCAGCTGGGAGGTAAGCATCGCTGTCCTGAAGAACTTGTTGCCCGTGGAGCTTGTGAACCACGAAATATCAACATCCACGCGGGCTGGAGGAGATCTGCAGGGAGTCAGGCATGGCATGGCTGCACCCTGCATGGGGGTCAGGCTCTCAATCTGCAGACCCTGGAGCTCACGGGATCAGAGGATGACTTCCATCTGTTCTCTATACCCACCAGGGCAGAACAAAAGGGATGGGGCTCTAATCCAGCAGGAGGTATTTGGGTTAGATGAGCTCCAGAGGTCTCTTTAAGGTCTGATACAATGAACAGTGTGTTTTTCTTATCTCCGAGAAGAGGTAGCATTTAAAAAAAAAAAAAAACTTAGTGTACTTCTGAAAAAAAATGTGAAATATTTGTTGAAACTTCATAAACGTCTGTACGTAAAAAAAAATTTTAACTGCAGTTAAGTGTCGAAATTTGTTAGAGAGTTGCTGCGGAAACTTTGGGCTTTGCTTATTGACATATCTTTCTCTTCAATCCTTCAGAAGGATGCTTTCCTTCTTCAACTGAATCTGAGAAAGAAATAAAATAGTCATACTCCATATTCTCAATAGAGAGCTCCTTCTACTCCCAGAAGTCCTAAATGCTAGAAGCAAAGTAAGACCAGTGATTGGAAACTCAAGGTTACATTTTTTATACTTACCTAGCAAATTCTCATGTAGTTTAGCATATCTAGTATCTAGAGGGTTGTTATTTTCCTGCTTTCCTTGGGGAAAAGTATGTAAATGCAACTCTCTACCTCACTGAGCTTTCCTAATAAATTCCAGTGCACTGAAATTTTTTGAAACAATTTCAAACTTACAGAAAAACTACAAATACAATAAAAGATTTTTTTTTCTGAGCCATTGAAGAGTAACTTGCTGACTTGATGTTCCATAATCCCCAGGTATCTAGTTCAAAGGCATATTCCTATATAGCAACAAATACCCAAATCAGGAGATCAAAAATGACATTTTACTACCATCTGATCCTCAGCCCCCATTCAGGGTTTTCCAACTTTCCTAACGATGTCCTTTATAGAAAAGGGATCTAGTTTGGAATCAAGTTTACATTTAGTTGTGATGTATCTTTAGTGTGCTTCAGTTTAGAATAGTTCCTCAGTCTTTCCTTGATTTTCAGGATCTCAACAGTGATGAAGATTACAGAACAATTTTTTTGAAAAATGAAGTCCCCTTCATTTTGTTTCTTCATGATTAGATTCATGTTATGCGTCTTTGGCAGGAATATCACAGAAGAGATGCTGTTCTCACTGCAACCTATCAGATGGAATGTGACTTTGATTCATCTCCTTACCGATGATGTTAACTTTGATCACCTGAGTCAACTGGTGTATGTCTGCCTTGTTTATAAAGTTACATGTTTCCAATTTTAATTAATAACTATTCTGCGGGGAGATGCTTCAAAACTATGTAAATATCCTGTTCCTCATTTAACTTTTGTTTTTAAAATTTATATCAGTAAGGGTTCATGGGTTCCTATTTTATTAAATAGATTATAATAAGTTACTGTATTTATTTTGGTACTCAAATTGTCCAGATTTAGGCAGTGGGATTCTCTTGAACCTGGTTCCTGTGTCCTTTTGATGTGTCATCACCATTCTTTCAGCATTTCCTTACTTTCTGGCACGACATTGGCCCAGGCTTATCTTGTTCTTTGCTGTCCTGCCAGCGGACTCAGCCATTTCTCAATGGAGTCTTGTTCCTTTCATGGAGGATGGTATTTAGAAACCAACACTTGCTTGCTAGGTGTGCTCATCTATATTAGGGTATTGCTGCTCCCAGCCCTCTCAGCCCTTTCAAGACCTTTATATTTTAACAAAATGACAAATTTGTCAAAATGTGGCAAATAGCTTTTCTCAGTCCGAGGGTTTTCTTTTGACTCCCTGGTGATTTGAGCTATGCTAAAATAATTGACCCTATTATAGCCTATTTATCAGTTGTTTTTGTTTTGGCTTCTGGAATTTGTCTAACCTGGGCATTTCACACCTCAGGGTTACAAACATTTCTCCCCATGTGTCCTTCCAGCTGTATCACAGAAAAAGGTTTTGAAAAATCTTGAAGTGCACCTACGGGCATGTTGGTGAGAAATTTGTGTTTCATTCGAAGAGCAAGCTCAGTGCCACAAGACTGACACGACCTCTGAGGAAAACCAAGGCCAGATCCATTTTTTTAGATATGTAGGTATTTTGTGACTTCCTTATCCAAACTCTTGGCTTTCTATCCTGGTTAACCGTTATCGTTACATTTGCAGCTTTTATAAAACACACTGGTACTCAGTATCCACCACACAAAGCAATTGAATCAGACCTCTGGAGATTGCTAAGGATTTTTTTTTTTTTTAAGCCCTACAGATGATTCCAAAGTGCTACCGAAACCACTGATATAATTATATATCCTCATAGCTGCCTAAAATTCTATCACTAATAACTGCTTCCTTTGGATTAAGCAATTGTTTTTTGGTTATCTTCTTTTAAAACACAAATATTTTTCAAAGGTTTAATCCTTAAGTTTCTAGTAATTTAGCACTAGTAAGTTGAGCAGGCTTTTAAATCATGACACACGTATTACAATTATATACGTGAGGAAACTGTACATGCAGCACCCCATTCCCCTCTACTGGTTATGTGCAGAAGTCAGCAGCTGCCTAGATAAAGTCATATGCTGTGAAAACAGGAAGAAGTTTTGCCATCAGAATGATCTCAAGAGGACTTCAGACATAGATCTGGACTTCTGAAAACAAGAGCAACCTCGGAGGCATGTAAGAGAAAATATGAGCCATAGCTCATTATCTATGTGATTATGGGCAAGGTACTTCTCAGAATCTCCGTTTCCTTATTTGCAACCTCATGCCTCATACTAATACTAATGCCCATTTCATGGGAATATTGTAGGATTTAATCACATTATAAAGCTAAAGTTCTTTTCAGGAACCTGATACATAGCCAAAAGTCAGTAAATGTTTGCCTTTAAATAAGGAAGAGCTACTCTTATCCCTTCTAACCAGTATTACTTCTTCTTTTTTTTTTTAGTATTACTTCTAACAGAGAACTATTTCTGAGTCAAATTATACATTGGCTTAAATTTGCTTCTTGAGGGTGCCTGGGTGGCTCAGATGGTTAAGCGTCTGCCTTCGGCTCAGGTTGTGGTCCCAGGGTCCTGGGATCCAGTCCCGCATCGGGCTCCCTGCTCAGCGGGGAGCCTGCTTCTCCTTCTGCCTCTCTCTGTCTCTGTCTCTTATGAATAAATAAATAAAATCTTTAAAAAAAATTGCTTCTTGAGTGGCTAATATATAATATTCAGTAATATCATTATTTAACACTAAGCATAAGAGTTTTGAGCTGAGACAGGATTTTTTTTTTTAATAAATGAACATGCATCTTGATTTCTAAGGAAAAGCCAGTAAAACTACACTTACACAAAATTAATTTTTAAATAAATTACTCATTATAATTGTTGGAATTTTACTGAGGTGATGGATGAATTCAAAGTGATAAAAAGGCTATAACTGTTCATTGCACTAAAACTCCAATGCTGTAACATTTGCAGTATCATGTGTTAAGTAGCATACATTCTGGAAAAAAAAGAAAAGGTGATGTTAGAACATGAGGTGGTCATGGATGATACTGAATATGGGAATTTATTATGGTATTTAAATTGGTATGTATATACATATTTCTTATTTTACCTGATGCATGTAAAGAGCCAACCGACCTTGTGACAATTTGAAATAATAGACAAAGCATCTCAGAAATAAGCTCAGAATTATGAAGCCTGAGTCATGCACAATTTCATGTAGTGTCAAGTAAAATGAATATGAAGTACATCCTTAATAAGCAGAAACAAAAACTGATAGCCCTTACAAAAGGGGAATTCTCTTAAGGATATATATATATATAGGAAAAACCTATCAATACAGTTCGATTTAAAGGAAATTGATGGTTTAAGTAAACTATATTTATATATCCATCAATTCTCTTTATAAAGATCTTCAGCAGGGAAACTTTTGCACTTGTTAATCAGTTCCAAGACACGGTCAGTTGAGGCAGTTCATATTGATGCCTAAACCATTCCACAGGTTGGATGGGTGGGGAGAACAGCAAATCTGTTTGTTTTTAGCTAGTAAATTTTTATGAAGCCTCCAAAATAAGCTAGCTCTATGTTGGGGGTTGATATAACTCAGGGTTTGTATAATTGAATACAGGATACATGAAATATTACAGAGAAAAATGAAAAATGTATTACTCAACTGAAGAGAGATATTTATACGGGTTGCAGTCAAAGAAGCCTTTGTGAGACAGCACTTGACTTGAGTCTTAAAAAGTAAACAGATGCAAGTGGAGGAAAGAGAGGGAGGCATTCTAGGAAGAACAACATATAAACATAGAGCTGGGAATAAACATCAGATGTATGGGGGCTACATTCCTTAGTTATTGCTCTGTAACAAATCACCTCCCAACTTAAAACAAAAGCCATTTGCCTATTATTCTTAGGTTGGGTGGTTCTGCTGATGTGGGCTAGGCTCAGTGTATCTTAATTGGGCTTGCTGTCAGTTGGACTGTAGTCAACTAGGTCAGCTGGGTGCTGGCTGTTCTAGAATAACTCACTTACATGTTAGGTTTGCTGGTTGGTTTGTCGGCTGGCTGTTGGCTGAAGTGCCCAAGCTTGTCTCCACAGTCTTTCATGCTCTAGCTGACTACTGTGTGTTTTTTTCTCACTTGGCAGGGGGCAGGGGTACAAGATAGCAAGAGCAGAAGCATGTAAAGACCCCTTGAGGCCTAGACGTGAACCTGGCACTCTATCATTTTTGCCACATTATGCTGGTCAATGCATATCACAAAGCCGGGTTAAGTTGGTAAGGAACTGGACTCTACCTCTCAATGGAAGGAGCTACAAAGTCACACTGCAAAGGTGTAGACCACAGGGAGCAGCCATTTTTACAAATAATCTTCCACAAGGGCCAACCTCACTGAAGTACAGAAGTTGTGGGGGAAAAAAAAAAAAAAAGGAAATCATGAGAATATCTTTTTAGGAAATTAGCTTGGCAAGAGCTCACACTCAAATGTGAGAAGTCATGGAAGAGACTGAAGGACATGGGGGAGCTGAGTCAGTAATCTTAGTAAGAAGTTTAAGGGTCATGTCTCAGTCCATTTGGGTTGCTATAACAAAATACCACAGACTGGGTGGCTTATAAACAATAGAAATGTATTTCTCACAGTTCTGGAGGCTGGGAAGTCTAATAAGCCTTAAGGCACTAGCATGGTTGCCTTCTGGTGAAGGGACTCTTCCTGGTTTATAGCTGGCACCTTCTCCCTGTGTACTCATATAGCAGAAGGAACTAGAAAGTTCTGAGGTGTCTCTTTTATAAGGGCATGAATCCTATACATAAGGGCTCCACCCTCATGACCTGGATATCTCTCAAAGGCCGCACCACCTAATACCGTCTTTTGGAGGTTAAGATTTTAATACATGAGTTTGGGGGCAACACAGACATTGGGCTCATAGCAGGTCAAGTCAAGGATAGAGGCAGTATCATAAGGATTTTTATTTTGTTGAAAGTAGCTACCAAAGACATGGTTCCGTCCTTTTGAAAATATTTTGGGACATTTTTGAGTTGGTCGTGACTCACAGCTGTGTTTCTGAACTGTGTCTTCTGCTGCTCATGTCTTTGGGCTGTGGCCTGTCCTTGGACTCTGGCAGGTCATGAGTATACAACATGTGCGGACTCCCCACAATAGTACTAGATCCAGCAAATCTGCTGGCGTGAGCTCTTTGGGTGCACGTTCATCAGCATTCAGCTGTTCGACAACAGAAAGATTTTTTTTATGGTGTTTGCACTCTCTTGAGCTGAAGGAGTTTCCCAGAAGATCTGAAACAAATTCCAATCTTGGTTTCCCAGATCCTGTTTGCAACCTCAAATATGCTTACTTTAAACCTGGATCTGTTCAGCACCTTGCTTCATTCTTTTCTTGATGGGAGCATCGCAACACGAGATCATCAGCTAGGACCTGCCAAACATCAGCATGTATTCACCTGAACTCCACTTAGAGCAGGGATAATGGTACTGCTTCTAGCAACTCTAGTCATCACATCAGGCTTAAAAGAAGTGTGTTTATAAGTATTCTACATTTTCTTGACAGCTAACTACCATAAAAATTATACAAAATAAGACAAAGATTTTTTAAAATACTTCACTGCTTTAGAAAGTCTGAGAGAAAAATACAATAATTGAGTTAGGTCTTGAAGAAACCTGAAGAGGTCAGTCTGAGAATTCTTGTCTTAGGAGAGAAAAATCATTTAATACTGAGTAAAGATTTCAGATAGTCATCGTACTTCCCAAACTGATTAAAAAATGTATTGCTTTAATAACTCAAAAGTTCAATTGTTATTATCTACCCTGATACAAATATCCCCTGCTTTTCGAAAGTTCACATTATGTCACTTTGCTTTTATATATGCATGTGTTTTTGCTAATGGAAAGAAATCTGAAGAGGATCTTTGCTTTTACGAAAAAAGGTGAAAAGTGAAAATAGCATTCAGCATTTGTTTGGGAGTGAGCCTTTAGAGAGGCAGCGTACACTCTTTCCAGCAAGAGGGGCACCGCCAAACTCCTTCCCTGGGAACTGCACTCAGCATCCAGCCGCCATAGCTTTGAACTGTGTGAGCATCTGTGCTTCATCTCAATTTATTTCGTGCATCCGTTAGCAAGATGTGTTGTAAGGTATCAGAAAAGCCTAAGAGAGTTAATTTTTTGAGTCTCAGAATGCTCAAAATTTTTCCATATAAATTAATGGCAATTGCTTCCTTCCTTGACGCCATTTTAGATTAGGAAACGTTTCATAGGAAGGCTCTACTTTTGGATAGTGGGCCAAACCTGTACTTTCCTCAAATGGCCACAGGTTTTGTTCTAATGATTTTGCTTTTCCAAAGACTTGTAAACATTCTATGCAAAGATTTAACTGCTTTCTATGAAGGAAGGAGGAGAGGATGAAAGTGCCTGGTGTGGAGCTCCAGAAAAACAAAGCATTTATCTCTATTTCTGTCTGTTGAGATGTTTTAAGGTTAATAATTGGGAATTGCTCATTTTAAAGCCACATTGCATTAAAAAAAGACACATGCTTCCTGCTGATAGGATTTTTCAGACTGCCTAGAATTTATTATAATTTTATGAGAGAAAAATCTTAATAGTTCAGCTATCAAATACATTATAAAATAATTTTAGAAAACCTAAGTATTTATAATTTTTCTAATTGTTCCTTGTAAATTTCACTTTCCCCTCTTGTACAGTTATGTTATCAGGATTTAGAATTTTAAATTGCAGCTTTCATTCATTTTACAACAGTATGATGAACGTTTTATCTTCCCTGGGAATTATTATTTCCAGAGGTAATAAGAACAGTCATCTGTTATATGGTCTGCATTTCTTGAGTTGTTTTCTATGCTTTTTGTTGTCAGCCTAGCAAAATTAATTAGATTAATTCCCTAAATTCTAGAGAATATTATTAGATATCAATTAAGTATTCAGAAATGGGTATTTTACATACTAGTTTATAGACTAATTTTAAAAGAAAGTAAACCCATCTAGATTCATATATTTTAATGCTTAGTCTTCATAATACACTCTAAAATCTATTAATGTTGTCATTACTTTTGTAGGAATCTAGTAGAAAGTCATTTATATGCATTTTGAATAAAATATTAGCAGACCTTAAGCATTATTTTCCTGTCTGTTTCCTTATCTACACTTTCAAGTAGGTCTAATTACGTGTATACCCTCAAAAAAATAATAATAGAACCTTAAAAAAGAAAATCATGTACTCAAAACAGATTGGTTGCCAGTTCTAAATGCCTGACTGGATGCCCACTTATTTTATTATCATTATTTTTTACATTTATTTTTTGAAATAATTTTCAAAACCCACATGCACACATTGTAACCATAAAGACATACAATAGTTCCCTCACCCACTTCTTCTCAGCCTCCAGTCTTACTTGATAGAGATACTGACTTCAAACTCCGCTCTTTTGAAACTGTTGGCAGATGACATTTCCCAGCCTCTCTTGCAGTGAGCTGCAGTCAAGTTTTGAGTTCAGGCCAACAGATTATGAGCAAAAGTGATGTAAGCCACTTCTGGGCCTATCAAAAACCTCCCGTGTACTATTCTCAACTTCTCACTGAATGGAGATGACTTCTGGACCTGGGGGGTTTTTGAGTCACTGGTATTTGATGTGGCTGGCTGCCACATTGTTTTCATGTAGTCTTTCAGCCATTTCTTACTCCACCAGAAAGACCAAGTCATCCCCCAACACGTGACTTTTTGCCTCTGCTATTATGTAAAAAAAATGCAAAACTGGTTTTTAAAAATGTATCATCAGATTTAATTGAGTACTGGGTGTCTTAAATGCTGAAAAATAGTAGAGGTTTGCTTTATGGAGTTGTTTTAAAAACAACTAATTGTGATGGTTTCACTGATATCCCAAGGAACACTACACACCCATGGCTGAATTAGTTGCTATTGCTAGATGTAAATCCATACTGCAAATAGTCTTACTCATCATTTTGATTTATTTTTAACCAACTTGGAGTCAGATCTTGGAATCATTATTTTTGACATCACACTGTGACTATCAAGAGCTCACTCTGGGAGTAGAAGCATTCTCACAACCACTGAATTGTTCACTTGCATTTATATTCCTAACATTATTTCTAGTCAGTAGTTTGTGCATAGGAGTCCTTTTAAGCCGCTCATTCATTTTATGAAGATTAGTTGACATTAGATTATATAATCCAGATATCCACTGAACAATATATTATAACTGCAGTATGTGGCCATAAGTTGAAATGTGACATAGAATAAAAGGTGTTACTGTCAATGCCTCCAAGTTATAGAATGCCTGCCTTTCCTTCAGGATACCTTAGATATTACACATGTCAACTATCTAGCAGACAGAGTGAGTGACAGGGCCAGAGTTGATCTGTGTATTACTGTAGCAAAGTTTAATTTCCTACTTTTTTGATAAAGACTATAAATGTTAAGTTCTCACATTTTCTTCCCTCATTCCAAAGGAACTTTTCCACATCCACTCTAAAGACTAGTGCACTCTAAACCCTCGCTGTTCACAGTGTGGTCCCATGGATCAACAGAGTCAGCATCATCCAGGGCCCCATTAGAAAGGTAGCATCTCAGGCCCTTCTCTAAACCTAACGTATCAGAATGTGCATTTTAGCAACATCCTAAGGAGAATCATACATACGTTAAAGTTTGAGAACCACTGGTTCTAAATCTCTACCTCAGGCGGCAAAACCTGGAAGCTGGCATTCTGAACCTAGAGTACAGCCTGAAGATATACTGTCCTTTGTGCAGCTTTCCATTTAATGCCCTTGCTTTCAGTTCTCTGCCTCCCCTAATCAGTGGCTCTATCTAGTGTCCCCCAAGGGCCCAGCTTCACCTGGTCAATTTCTTCCGGAATGCAATTTTTCTAGAGGCACCATGGTTTTTTCCAAGCCTCGGTATCTCTTTCAGATTCTTTTCCCTCTGCCTGAAATTTCTTTCCCAATCCTTCTCTCCTTGAAAGTTTTTGTCCTTTCAAGACCCAGTTCAAGTGGCACGATCTTGGGAACATTTTCTCTGGCCTGCCTCCCTCTCTGTCTCTGTTGCCACAAACCCACAGAACAACACAAATGCCTCATTGGGGGCACACAGCTCACCCATGCTTGCCTCCAGTTTTTCACAGGCCTTGGTCATTGCTACCTTGTCCCTCTCTTCAACTGAGCTGTAAGCACTTAATGTCTTTTGCTCCAATACTTAGCATAAAGCCCAAGATAGACAGGAGGTCCTTAGTAAATATCTGTCAAATAAATACGTCTGAACTGACCTGGAATTTTTAGCAGCTTTCTCATCTATAGTGAAAACACAAGTATCCTATAGAAGTATCTTCAGTGATGCCCCAATAGTGTGGCTAATTACCTCAGGCTTTGTCTACTCTGGGTGGAATTTCTGTTCCTCCTGGTTTCTGACCTGTGGCCTCAAGTCTGGACTTCACCTCTTATCTTGGACTCCTTGGAATGCAGTTAGTTGGATTGTCTGCCTTTCTCTTTCATATTGACCCCTGAGGGCTGATTCTTGATACAAGTTCAGCGCTAGATAGTACATTGTGAGCTCAACCTCTCTTAGTCCATATCTGGCCAAACTCTGGCTTGTTCAAGAGTTTAGTCAGAGTGAATGGATGAGTTACATTCAGAAAAAGCTATACCGTGCAAATAGATTGTTGGGTTCTGTTTCATTTTGTATTATTTTGATGTGTGCAAATAGATTGTTGGGTTCTGTTTCATTTTGTATTATTTTGATGTGTGCTGTTTGTTTTCTCTTTGTTTTTGCCAGAAATAGCATAGCATTTATGTGACCTTGTGTTCTTTAGAATAGCATGTTTATAGTGCATGGGAAATTGCCATGCATTCCCTCCTTCTGGTCCTACCAGGCCATGTGTGTGTGATAGAACTTTTTTCCACAGGCCTTTTAGAGGATTATATGAAATGAACCTGAGATTTTTACTTTATTCCATATAGAATATCACAAGTTGACCCTAAAGTTGCTATTCTCAACCTGAGATGATCATGTAAGGAGAATTTACCATTTTGAATATGGTCTACTAATTTCCAACTCGGTGACCTATTTCTACTGTAGTCATAAATGCTAAAATTTATTAGCTTAAGTTAGCCTTTGTGTCTTAAGTTTACACTTTTTTTGTATTTACAATAGTTCAACACAAATAATAATTGAATGAGTTAGTGAATTGAAAAGTGATATAAGAGACTACCCAGGCTGATACTCTCTTTTTTTTTTTTTTTTTTTTAAAAAATTTTAAATCCACACACAGTTTTTAAAAAAAAAAAATGCAGAGAGGTCCTGTGTGTCCTTTATCCATTTTCCCCCAAAGGTAACATCTTACAGAACTAAAATGCAATGTCAGGATCAGAATATTAACATAATAATAACATAATGTTATTAACATTAACATTGATACAGTCAAGTTAATGAACACTTCCATCATGGTATGTATATTTCACGTTGCCTCAAAAGCCACACCACTTCCCTCCCACCATCACCCACTCCTTAACTGCTAGTGGCAACTAATCTGTTCATTTCTACCATGTTGTCATTTCAACAACGCTACAGAAATCTAACCTTTTGAGATTGGCTTTTTTTCCACTTAGCATAATTCTCTGGAGAGTCATCCAGTTGTTAGATAGATCAATAGCTTGTTCCTTTGTATTGCTGAGCAGTATTCTGTGCTATGGATGGCCCACAGTTTGTTTACTCCCTCACTCCCTGAAGGACATCTGGATTGTTTCCAGCTTTTGTCTATCATGAAGAAAACTACAATCTACTCTTGTGTACAGGTTTTTTTGTGTAACCGTAAGTTTTCATTGCCCTGGGATAAATGCCCAGGAGTGTAATTGTTGGGTCATATGGTAACTGCATGTTTATTTATTCTTTTAAAAAACTGCCAAGCTGTTTTCCAGAGTGAATGTACCATTTTACATTCCCACCAGTAACATATGAGTGATTCAGTTTCTTCACACCCTCACGGATGTTTGGCGTTGTCACTATTTATCTCAGCCATTCTGATAGATATATAGTGATACCGAATTGCAGTTTTAATTTGCATTTCTCTAATGGCTAATATTGTTGGACATTTTTTCATGTGCTTATTTGCCACTTTATATCCTCTTTCGTGAAATGTCACTTTGTGTCTTTTGTCAATTTTCTAATAGGATTGTTTTGATCAGTTTTGAGATTTCTTTTTATGTTCTAAATACTAGCCCTCTGTCAGGTGATTTGCAAATATTTTCTGCCAGCCTGTAATTAGTCCTTTCATTTTGTTAACAGGGTCCTTCACAAAGCAAACATTTAAAGGTTTTTGATAAAGTCCAATTTATCAATTTTTCCTTTTATGGATATTTTTGGTATCAAGTCAAAGAAGTCTTCGCTTAGCTCTTATTATTGTAGATTTTCTTAAAAATTATAGTTTTTACATTTATGTCTGTTATCCATTTGGGGCTTTTTTTTTTTTTTTGATAAGGTGTGAGACTTAGGTCAAGGGTTTTTTTGTTGTTGTTGTTGTTGTTTTAAACCCTAAGATTTCCAATTCCCACAGCACTATTAAATATTGAATGGACTGGCTTTCTCCCACCTTTGCACATTTGTCAAAAATCTATTGGGTATGGGGCGCCTGGGTGGTTCAGTCGTTAAGTGTCTGCCTTCGGCTCAGGTCATGATCCCAGGGTCCTGGGATTGAGCCCCTCATCAAGCCCCTCATCGGGCTCCCTGCTCGGTGGGAAGCCTGCTTCTCCCTCTCGGACTCCCCCTGCTTGTGTTCCCTCTCTCGCTGTGTCTCTGTCAAATAAATAAATAAAATCTTTAAAAAAATCTATTAGGTATATTTGTGTGGGTGTCTTTCTAGGTTCTCTGTTCTGTGCCACTGATCTGTGGATCTATCCCTCTATCAATACCACAGGCTTGATTAATATACCTATATCATACATCTGTAAACAGGGTAGACTGATTCCTCCCACTTTATTCTACTTTCAAAATTGTTTTAGCTATTCTAGTTCCTTTGGCTTTTCATATAAAATTTAGAATAATCTTATATATATCTGTAAAAAAACTTGTTGGAATTTTTGTAGAAATTGTGTCAAACTTGTATGTCAGTTTTGAGAGAATTGATATCTTTATTATGCTGACTCTTCTAACTCATGAACGCTGTATTTCTATCCATTTATTTAGATCTTATATCAGCATTGTGTAGTTTTTGTATACAACCCTGTACATGTCTTGTTAGATTTACACACACATACAACACACACAGCTATTGTACAGGTGTTGTATTTTAAATTTTAGTGTCCATATGTTCATTGCTAGTATATGGAAATGCAATCAAATTTTGTATGTAAATCTTGCATCCTGCCACACTGCTGAATTCACTTAGTTCTAAGAGATTTTTTGGTAGATTTTGAAATTTTCTACATAGGCAATTATGTCCTCTGTAACAGAATACATAGTTCTATTTCCTCTTTTATGATTTATATGCCTTTTATTTCCTTTTTTTGTCTTATTGCACTGGCTACAAATTCTAGCACTATGTTGAATAACACTGGTAAAGGCAGACATCCTTATATTGTGCCATTTAGTATGTTAGTTGTTGGGATTTTTTGTAGATATTCTTTATCAAGTTGTGTAAATTCCCCTCTACTCCTATATTTCATGAATGGGTATTGAATTTTGTCAAATGATTGCTCTGTATTGATTGATTTTTTCTTTAATATAGTAGATGATATCAAATTGATTACATTGAATAATTTTCAAATAGTGAACTGGTCTTGCATCTCTGGAATGAATCTCACTTGTTCATGGTATAATAATTCTGTTTTATATATTGCTGAATTCTATTTGCTAATATTTTGTTAAAGATTTTGCATTCATATTCATGAAGGATACTGGTGTGTAGTTTTCTTGTTATGTTGCTGTCTTCATCTGGTTTTGATATCTGAAAAATATTAGCTTCATAAAATGAATTAGGAAGTGTTCTTTGCTCTTTTATTTTCCAGAAGAGATCGTGTGTAGAATTGGTGTTAATTCTTTAAACATTTGGTAGAATTCTCCATAGAATCACTTAGGAGTGGAGAATTATTTTGGGGTAGTGTTTAAAATTATGAATTCAATTTTTAAATAGTTACAGAACTATTCAAATGATCTAGTTCATATTACGTGAACTGTAGTAACTTGTGTTTTTTGAGGAATTGGTCCATTTCTCTAAGTTGCCAAATCTGTGTGTATACCTGTTTTTAGTATTCCCTTAATATCATTTGATGTCTGCAGTGTTTTTAGTGATAGCCTCTGTTTCATTCCTGATATTGATAATTTGTCTTCTCTCTCTTTTCTTTGCCATACAGGAAATTTGTCAAAGTTATTAATCTTTTCAAAGAACCAGATCTTTGAGATTGAGAAAACAATCCCATTTACAAACTGCACCAAAATAAAATACCTATGAACAAACTTTTCCAGGAGGTGAAAGATCTGTACTCTAAAAACTATAAAACATTGATGAAAGAAATTGAAGAATGACATAAACAAATGGAAAGATGTTCCACGCTCATGGATTGGAAGAACCAATAATGCCAAAATGTCTATACTACCCAAAGCAATCTACAGATTTAATGCAATCCCTATCAAAACACCAACAATATTTTTCACAGAACCAGAACAAATTATACTAAAATTTATATGGAACCACAAAAGACCCCAAATAGCCAAAGCAATCTTGAGACAGAACAAAGCTGGAGGTATTACAATCTCAGATTTCAAGATACACAACAAAGCTGTAGCAATCAAAACTGTAAGGTACTGGCACAAAAATAGATGCATAGGGGCGCCTGGGTGGCTCAGTTGTTAAGTGTCTGCCTTTGGCTCAGGTCATGATCCCAAGGTCCTGGGATCAAGCCCCACATCGGGTTCCCTGCTCGGCGGGAAGCCTGCTTCTCCCTCTCCCCCTCCCCCTGCTTGTGTTCCCTCTCTTGCTGTGTCTCTCTCTGTCAAATAAATAAATAAAATCTTAAAAAAAAAAATAGATGCATAGAACAATAAAACAGGATAGAGAGCCCAGAAATAAACCCACACTTATATGGTCAATTCATCTATGAAAAGGCAGGAATATACAACAGGGAAAAGACAGTCTTTTTAACAAATTGTGCTAGGAGAACTGGACTGCTAAATGCAAAAGAATGAAACTGGACTCTTTCTTACACCATACACAAAAATAAACTCAAAATGAACCTAAATGTGAGACTTGAAACCAAAAAGCTCCTAAAAGAAAATATAGGCTGTAATCTCTTGGACGTCACCATTAGCAACATATCTACGGATAGATCTCCTCAGGCCAGAAAAATAAAAGCAAAAATAAACTATTGGGACTACACCAAACTAAAAAGCTTTTTCACGGCAAAGAAAACCATCAACAAAACAAAAAGGCAACCTACTGAATGAGAGAAGATATTTGCAAATGATATATCCAATAAGGGGTTAACATCCAAACTGTATAAAGAACTTACATACAACTCACCACAACTCACACACCACAACTCAATTTGGCCAAAAAATAGGCAGGGGACCTGAATAAACATTTTTCCAAAGAAGACACACACATGGCCAACAGACACATGAAAAGATGCTCAACATCACTCATCATCAGGAAAATGCAAATCAAACCACAATGAGATATCACCTTACATCTGTCAGATGGCTAAAAGACAAGAAATAACAAGTGTTGGGGGCGCCTGGGTGGCTCAGTTGGTTAAGCGACTGCCTTCGGCTCAGGTCATGATCCTGGAGTCCCTGGATCGAGTCCCGCATCGGGCTCCCTGCTCGGCAGGGAGTCTGCTTCTCCCTCTGACCCTCCCGACCCTCCCCCCTCTCATGCTCTCTCTCTCTCAAATAAATAAAATCTTTAAAAAAAAAAAAAAGAAATAACAAGTGTTGGTGGGGATATGGAGAGAAAGGATCCCTCCTGCACTGTTGGTTAGAATGCAAACTGGTACAGCCATTATGGAAAACAGTATAGAGGTTCCTCAAAAGATTAAAAATAGAAATATCATACGATCCAGTAATTCCATTGCTGGGTATTTACCCAAAGAAAATGAAAACACAATTTGAAAAGATGTATGCACCCTTGTTCGTTGCAGTATTATTTACAATAGCCTAGATATAGAAGCAACCTAGGTGTTCATCGTTAGATGACTAGATAAGAAAGATGTGGTGTATACACACACACACACACGCACAGGAATATTACTCAGTGATTAAAATGAATGAAATCTTGCCATTTGCAACAATATGGATAGACCTAGAGGGTATATTGCTAAGTGAAATAAGTCAGCCAAAAAAAGACAAATATGATTCCATTCATGTGTGGAATATAAGAAACAAAACAAACGAACAAAGAAAAAAAAAAAGAAACC
This sequence comes from Neomonachus schauinslandi, assembly GCF_002201575.2. NCBI lineage: Eukaryota > Metazoa > Chordata > Mammalia > Carnivora > Phocidae > Neomonachus > Neomonachus schauinslandi. Next base: position 44,990,651 of record NC_058405.1, on the reverse strand, counting down.
AAAAAAACTACTTTTTTTTTTTTTAAAGATTTTATTTATTTATTTGAGACAGAGAGAATGAGAGACAGAGAGCATGAGAGGGAGGAGGGTCAGAGGGAGAAGCAGACTCCCTGCCGAGCAGGGAGCCCGATGCGGGACTCGATCCAGGGACTCCAGGATCATGACCTGAGCCGAAGGCAGTCGCTTAACCAACTGAGCCACCCAGGCGCCCCCCAAAAAACTACTCTTAAATGCAGGTGGGTGGGTGGAGGGGTGAAACAGATAAAGAGGATTAAGAGTACACTTATCTTGATGAGCACTGAGAAATGTATAGAATTGTTGAATCAATATACTGTACACCTGAGACTAATATAGCACTGTATGTTAATTATACTTGAATTTAAAAAAAAAAGAACCAACTCTTTGTTCAATTCATTTTTTTCCCATAGTTTTTGTTTTAATTTCATTAACTTCTGCTCTTTATTATTTCCTTCCTGCTTTCTTTGGGTTTATTTTGCTCTCCTTTTTCCAAGTTCTTGAGTTGGGATGTTATATTATTGATTTGAGACTGTTTCTTTTTATTAACATACTAATAGTGTTATAAATTTCCCTCTCAGCATTGCTTTAGCTGTGTCACACAGATTTTGGTATGTTCTATTTTCATTCGATATATGTTTTTATTTTCACTTTCTTCTGACCATCATGGTTTTTTGTTTTTTTTGTTTTTTTGAGAGAGAGAGAGTGAGTGAGTGTAGGGGGGAAGAGCAGAGGGAGAGGGGAGAGAGAATCTTAGCAGGCTCCATGTCCAGCACAGAGCCCAATTCGGGGCTTGATCTCATGACCATGAGTTCATGACATGAGCTGAAACCAAGAATCAGACACTTAACCGACTGAGCCACCCAGGTGCCCACGAGTCTTTTTAAATTTAATTTTAGATTTTCCTTGTTATTGGTATGAGTAATTTTTGATGGAAATCTGGACATTTTTGTATTTTGTAATGAGACACTAGATGTTATTTAAGCCTTTTATTTTAACTCTCTTTCTTGAACACTGTTCTTTCAAGGACAGGGGAGGGTACCACCTTATGACTGCCAGGTGGAAGTAGCCTCTGTAGTCATTCAGCCTTGGCTGACACCTGGTAGGGGATCCTCAGTACTGCTTGAGGGGGTGGGACTTTCAGCTCCCCTTGTGGTCTTTACTGACATCATGGGAGATGGCCTTGTTACTGCTGGTTGATGGTAAAAGTCCTGATTCCCCTTTAGGCCTCCTCTGACATCACCCCAGGAGGGAGGGGGTAGGAATGCCTTATCACTGCTGCATGGGGTTGGAGCTACAGACTGGTGTGGTCTCCAGTGATATGAGAGGGAGAGGGCTCATTACTGGTTGGCAGGGATGAATGTCCTGGCTTCCCACTTGGCCTTCTCACACATCACCCTACTGGGGTGTTGTGGCAGCTTGTTACAGTGGTGTGTGAGTGGAAGTCTCAGCTCCTCATTCTACTCAGCCTTTGCTAGTAGGGATGGGGATGGAGCCAAAGTCTTTTCTGTGATGCTTTGCTTTTACTGTCTAAAAGTTTCCTGTCTTGCCGGGCTGCCTTTTTCTGATCCTTTGGCTAGACTGAGAACAGGTCTTTGTTGTGGCTTTTCTCCCCTGCCCTCACTGGCATTCCTTTATTGTTGGCTTTTTCAACTCCAAGTCTGAGATATATGAGGCTAAAAGAAAACGTAGAGAACTCACCACCACGTCTTAAGTCCCAAAGTCTCTTGCTGATCTGTCTTCTTCTCTCCACCTTTCAGTGTCTTAGGTTTGTTTTAATACAATGTCTAGGGTTTTTACGTTGTATTTAACAGGATATATAAGGAAAACAATGCCTATTTTATTTTTCCAGAAGCAGAACTACAATACATTCAATTTTAGGTAAAGATCCACAGCTAATAGTGGCATGACCAAATTAGATCTCTGCTCTCTCAACTCTGGTCAGTGCTCTTACCATTGTAATAGTGAAATGCAGGCATCTACCTTAAACTGTGAGGGCACAGAGACAATGTCATGAAAATACTGTACTCCCACTGCCTCCCAGCCATTTATTTTACTTTGTACTCCTTTAGAATCTTATATAATTTTAGCTACCTCACCATATTGCAGTCTCCAGTGGTGGGTCCAGAATTCCCACATATGAGCAGCTTAGAGGCAGCAATGTGAATTCAAGGGAGGCCAGAGGACTTATAGCTGTAGCCTAGCAAATACTCTGTTTTTACTTAACTGTCTATTATTGGAGGTAGACTGAGGGATGGTGAGTGGAAATAGGCGCTAAATCACCTCAAGCCATCCAAACACCACCTGCCTTGTATTAAACTACAATGGTGGCAATACGTTGATCTGGTAGCCTCTGTTGGTTTTAATTAGCTACTTTAGGATGGAGATGGGATATTTTATTGAATATAAATCTGAGGTTATCTTTGGTATTGGAAGATTAGAGAAGACCTTAATAAAATTTGCTTGTTTCCCCCCTACTGTTGGCATCAGGTACACATTCATATCCACATAAAAGCAGAGTCTGTCATCTCAGAGTTCCACTTATCCTTGCATCAGTCTCAAGTATCAAAATTGATTTTTTTTAAATGTTCATTTGAAAAACAGCAGAGATAAGATTCAAGGATGCTTGCTCTTAGAGAAGGATTATTTATTAAGGGAAAGACTTGTCCTTTGAAAATTATCATAATTATCACTAAGAACCCAATTCTATATTTCTTATTAAGGCAAAATCCCTATTGAGGCAGACACAAGAAGGATGTTGATTGCAGTGGGATATCTGTCTGAATAGGGCTAAGTAATCAGCTTTGAAATGTCACTCAAAGGAATCAGCAGGGCAGAGGCTATTCCCTAGCAGGTCACAACGCTTTTGGTTTTGGGGTTTTATTTTTTTTTGTTTTTGTTTTTGGAAATGCCTAGGGTTTGATATCATCCTTGCATAGATAATTTTTCTGGATGACTCCAGAAGCAATATTTAGGACTTGAGGAAAAATTATATTAGAACAGAGAAAATAGCATGGAAATGCAAGGAACCATATCAACTCATTGAATGTTGAGAGTCATTGAACCCTATATTGTCAGAGCTAAAGTTGTTTGGTCCCAATCCACCCTGATATGTAATTCTACTCTAGAGTCACTTTGCCATGATTTTTTCTGTTTCATGCTAGGAAAATTGGAGATGTGCACAGACAGCCCACTTCAGTCTCTGTGGGCTGACTTCCCTGTCTTCATTTGTAGGGCTTGACTCTATTCCTTGGGGCCATGCAAGCATTTTGTGAGTAAATAATGAGAATACAATTTAGCTTAAATCATTTGAAAACATTAAAAACCTCAATAGGCACTTGACATTTTGAAAGGCTACCTTCCAAAACCTTTAATATTCTCCAGACATGGAAATATTGCTATAGGTCATAATTTCTTCCCTAAACTGTATTAAGTCTGAAGTAGCAAACTATGGCCACTCACCACTGAATTTTCAGATACCAAGCAGTTGACTAGTTTCACTCACTCACCAAGAATTTTGTAGAAAACTTTACTTCTATAATGGCTCTCATTCATTTATTTATTTCTTCATTCATTCTACACATATTGAAAGTCTAGTAGGTGAGAGGTATTATACTAAGCTCTTTAGATAATAAAACAAATATAATCCCTGTTCTTAGGGTATTAGCAGTCTAGTAGAAGGGGCGGTCAATAGACAAGTAAATAAAAATTTATTAAATACAAATTATGATGAGTGCTTTGAAGGAAACAGACAAGGTAGAGTGATACATGGTAAATCGTAGGGGAAAGCTTACTCAGAACAGGTAAGCAGGGTGGACCTCACTGAGAGAGTTGCATATGTGCTGAGAATCCAAAGAGTCAGTTACATAAAAGCAGGGAAAAGGGTATTTCCAGTATAGGAAAAGCATGTTTAACGTCTCGGACACTGGAGGGATGCCTGGGTAGCTCAGTTGGTTAAGCGTCTCCTTCGGCTCAGGTCATGATCCTAGGGTCCTGGGATCGAGTCCCACATCGGGCTCCTTGACTGGCGAGGAGCCTGCTTCTCCCTCTGCCTGCCACTCCCCTTGCTTGTACTCTCTCTCTCTCTCTCCCTCTAGCAAATAAATAAAAAAATCTTAAAAAAAAAAACAAAATATCTCGGACACTGGAAAAAGCATGGGACATTTGGGGGGTTGAAAGAAGGTCAGTGTGGCCAGAGGGAAGTCAGAAACGCAGAAGGGGCAGGAGATGGGTAAATTTTGTCAGTCAAGGGCCACATCACATGGGGTCCTTTTGGACCATTTGCCTTAGTACATCTGTGTTGCTATGGTGGAATACCATAGACTGGTGGTTTAAACAGCAAACATTCATTTCTCACAGTCCTAGAGGGTGGGAAGTCCAGTATCAAGGTGCCAGTAGATTTAGTGTTTAGTGAGGATCATAGATGTCTTTTTGTTCATGTCTCCACATGGCAAAAGGGAGTATGCAAGCTTTTATAAAATCACTGATCACATTCACAAGGGCTCCACCATCATGACCTAATTACCTCCCAAAGACCCCACTTCCTAATACCATCTCATTGGGGGTTAGGATTTCATCATATGAATTTGGGGGGGGGGTGGCACCACCATTCAGTCTATAACACCATTGTAAGGAGTTTAGATTTTATTCTTATGCAAAAGGAAGCCATTGAAAGGGTTTTAATAGGAAAGTGGTGTGTTCATAGGTTAGGTCAACCTTGCAGCAACACAGAGTGGCCATTTTGCAATAGGGTAGAATCTGCCTGTTAATTCTAAGGAGAGGAAGCTGGTAACAATTTAGGACATAAAGATTACGCTGTTGTTGTTGCTGTTGTTGGAGAGACTGGTTACCGGACTGTCAGTAGCTATCAGGGAAGCCAACAAAATCGTCTGTGTGAGATGGTGGCTTACCCTAGAGGGCCAGTGGGGGAAATGAACAGTGGAAGAATCTGACAGGTTTTTCCACACAGAAGTGACAGAGAGGGGCACCTGGGTGGCTCAGTCAGTTAAGCGGCTGACTCTTGGTTTCAGCTCAAGTCATGATCTCACGGGTTGTGGGATCGAGCCCCATGTGGGGCTCTGTGCACAGCAGGGAGTCTGTTTGAGATTCTCTCTCTCCCCCACTGCCCCTCCCCACACTTTTGCCCACACTCTAAAATAAATAAAATTTTTAAAAAAAGAAGTGATAGAGGTGTTGTGTTGCTATCAAGCAGCTAGAACGGGTGGATGTGATACTAGCCACTGAAGTGGAGAAGTTTGGGGAGCTATGGGTGGTGGACCACGTCAAGGGTGTAGTTTTGAACAGGCTTGCTGCACACAACATGCTGGTAGACACCTGAGAGGAGGTGACGGGCCAACGTCTGCAAACCACAACTCAGAGGGCAGGTGCTAGGGGGTCAATTTGGTATTTGGGGCCCAGAGATAGAATTTGAAGCCATAGAAACTGAAGAGATCATCCAGAAGTGGGTAACAGGAGAAAAAGAAAAGAAAGCTCAGGACTGAATTAGAGGTCAACGGTTAAAGGTCAAAGAGGGAAAGAGCGGCCTGCAAAAGAGAACGAAGAGGAATTGGCAAAGAGATGGCAAGTTAATTGAGAATATAGAGTCCATTAAGCAGGGAGCTGAGGGGCAGGGGGGAAAGAGAAGGATGGAGTGGCTTTCATAGTACATGCTGACGAGAGACTCATTCCAGTCTTCAAAACAACATAAATACATCTCATTTCGATTCGATGTTTATCACCTTAGTTATTTCGTGTGTTCTCCCTACTCACATGTTTTTCCTGCTCACCTGCAGAAATGACAACTGATATCCAAGTCAGGGACACTGTCAAATCCCCATCCTTTCAAGAGAAGTCTTTCATCCTTCTTTCTTTATGAATTTTGAGACTCCCCAAATTCTCTGGATCACTTCTACAATTCTTTCCATTTTGCTAGCATATGCAGACTCTATAATCTTCAAAAGTCTCCACTTTCCAAATGTAAAACTATTTCAGATGCAGTTTATCATCTTTTGAAAATTATCCATGTTCATTTAAAAACTTATTAGCTCTTCACCTTCAATGTATTTGAATCGCCATGTTGTAGGAGCCCTGGATTATTAAGCTTATCGGAAAGTTAGGACAAGTTTTCCCTAGAGGATGGAGAAGTAGTTTTAAATTCAAAGTAAAAAAAAAAAAATTCCATATCTTAAAATAGAAGCAAATTTTTTTCTCTGTTTCACATTCTCTCAAGATATCCGCAATCCTTTTTAAACTCTCTATTTATTATTAAATACAAGCAATTTAGCTCCTTTGTGAGGTTATGCAAATAACTCATCCAGAATTAGCATTTAACATGCAGTTCTTATATTCACACAAATGTTTTGTATAAAGTTGTTTTAAAAAGATTCAAATCTTTATAATTAGGAAGGGAAAATATATTAATAGGAATAAAGGGATACCCTGCTAATCTCCCATATGTAAATTAGCTTATAATTTCCATCACTTACTTTAGAGGCAACAGAACAATGGAACTTTTTTTCTTCAATATTGCTGTCTTTCTCCTTCTCCTGCTAGCAAGTATGTGCTTATACATGTATATCTAAGGGAAAATGACAAGGAATATTAAATGCTTTAGTTTTATGGGAAGGAGACGGCTAGTAAGTTGTGAGTGGGGTTGAAGTTGATATTCTGTGCTTTGACAGCGTACGTGATAAACTGCAATGCAGACCCTCTCGGGTTCTCATTTCAACTGGTTGTTTCTCCTTGTCCTCTTTGCTTTCGGGGCTGGAGCCACCCTTGCCCATGTGCCCCTTCCTCCGGTCCCTCCACCCCCTCCCCAATCTTTACATAAAGGACATTGTAGAACGTATGGGGAAGTTGTTCACTCCTCTGAGGGACTTTCTTTTTGCTTTAGTCTCCAGCTTGGCCTTTGGAGGAAGGGATCATGCAGATAGGAGTGGACATTGGCCAACAGTATAGCGCTGGTTAGATTCTTCGGTCTCGCTCACCTTCTGGCGCTTGGCTTTTCTCTCTCAAGATTCTAGAAGTGTGATGCATAGTCCTAGGAGTTTACTGTCATCAGATGAATTAGGATGCTGAAGGATTCAAAACCAAGTCCGATACACAACCATGGAAAAGATTAGGTTGTTGAACCTGGAAGCAGATAGGGGAGCTCTGGAGAGACTTCAAATACAAAACAGGCTTAAATATGTTCCCTACAGCTGCCAAGTAGTACAACTAGACAAAAGGGTGAAATGCCTAAGGGATACCTATTGCTCCCTCAGCAAACATCTAGGGAACTACCATGTGCCGGGCAAAGCTGGTGTACTGGACACAAGATGAAAATAAGCATTTATTCCTGGCAGAAATGTCACAGTCTGGTGCAGAAATACACATGCAAGCCAACATTACAACAGGTCACCAGACATGTGACCCCAGAGGTATGTCTAGTTCTCAAAGAGAGAACCGAGGCAGGCTGCCTGCCCCTGCCTGGGGTACCAAGGAAAGCTTGGGAGCTGCCCACCTGTCCGCATCTCCATGGCCACCGCCTCCTCCCAGAGGCCGTTAGCTCTCCTCCGCCTTCTGCAGCTGCCTCAGGGCCAGTCTCCTGCCTCCAGGCCTCGCTCCCATTCTTTCACCCGCATGGCGGCCAGAGTCCGAAAAGGAAACCTGATCCCATCATTTCTTCCCTGAAAAGCCTTCGCTAACTGTCCCTGACCACAGACTAAAACCCAAACCCGCCATCTGGCTGATTAGGCAAAACCGGCTCCTGCTTCCACCTCTAACCTGTTCTCTCCTTACTTCCCACCTTATGCTCCAGATACAGTCACTAACACGTTGTTTAAAGTCATCATTTGTTTCTAAGCCCTGAGCCTCTACACGTGTGTGCTCTCGGCCTGAAACTGACTGATCTGCCCTCAAACTTCACACATACAAATACGCAAAAAGAGATGTGTGCTCACACATGTATATATACACACATTGCCCTTCGGCCTATTCACTCATATTCTTTCCTCTGGTCCACAGCGCCCCAACACTCAGTGCTGGCCTCCTGTGGGTACACTCCTGTGTACGCCTTCTGTGTGCACCTCACTGACAAGCTCACCACACTGTATTGTGCTTGGCTGTTTTATTTATTTGAGAGAGAGAGAGCACTCTTCAGCAGGGGGGGAGGGAGAAGGAGAAAATCTCAAGCAGACTCCCCATTGAGCCTGGAGCCGGATGCAGCGCTCCATCTCACGACCCCTGAGACCATGACACGAGCCAAAACCAAGAGTTGGACGCTCAACCGACTCACCCAGCCACCCCTGTATTTTTTTAATAAGTAAGGAAACTTTTGAACAATGTTATCCAAAAAATGTAAGGAAGATCCCTGTCCCTGTAAGCATACAAATATATGTCTCTCATCTCAGTAGAGGGACCATTTCAAAAATTCTACAAGTTTCTAAAAGACTATGGTGCTGTGAATCTACTTAGGTCCTTTCTAGAAAGAGGCAATGTCTAAGTAAATAAGGTACAGATTATTCCTTACCAGTGGGCAGCAATGATCGGGCTCCGTGATTCTTTCTCTGAATTGGGCAACATTCTGATTTCGGGGTAAAACACTGAAGGTACGGTCACAAAGCAAAACACTCTTCCCCAGCCAGAGTAGCCGAGTGTAGCAAGCTTCGTCAAGCCAGCTGTAGGACTGCCAAAACACAGGGCCACTTAGCTGAGCGTGGGAGAATCAGGCTTTCGGTTTTCCCTTTCACATCTTATAAAAGTGTGAACATTTTAGCATCTTCGTAACAGACCCACTCTTCTCCCAATCCTATCTCCTTCTCCTTACTGCTTCCATAACTTCAGACTATGAGCACCTGTATTCCTTTGCTTCGCGCTTTCTCATGCTGCCAGAGCCCACGCGGTAGTCTACCAATTGACTCTCCTCTTCAGCCCTCAGGCAAAGACTGCCCGGAGCTGGTATATGACTGCCCCTCAGGTGGGATAACTTTAGGGCATGTGTCCTGCCCTGGGCTCACAGAGGTTCCAGTGAGATTTGGCTCTGGCTGCCGGAAGTACGAGCTGGCTTGATGGCACACCTTTCCTGTCTCTTTCCCTTACTCCCCCTTTCATGGTTTCCTGTGATCAAACCCACATAAACTCCAAGTCTTGCCTCAGGGTTTGCTTCTAGGGGAACCCCAAACCAAAACAACTACCAACAAGCACATGTTCTCTATTTAGGAGCGTGAATCTGTCACAGAAGCCTAAGACAGGTGGGAATGACCATAAGAGGCTTTCCTCCTCGTGAGACATTATATTGGGCAGGTGGGAGATTGAGGGTGGACGCTGGTTCAGAGGGCGGGTTTACGGAAGTTTAGAACTGTGGACACCTGGAGCCAAATCCCACCAGGGAAACTCTGGGACCCGGGACAGGACACGGGCCTTAAAATGATCCCACCTGAGGAGCAGTTATATACCAGCTCTAGTCAAGTCTTTGCCTGAGGGTTCAAGAGGGGATTGAACAGCCTGGCCCTTCCAGCCGGCCCTATAGGCCGTTGCTTACACTGCCTACCCAAGAGAATTGTATCCTTTCTCATAAGCATCATAAATCTGATCAGGCCAAAATATTATAGAGTCCGAGTAGACTATGGCTCAATATTTACAGCTCTATCCACAACCTCGGAAGTTACCATATGGTAATTAAAGCCAACAACTGCAAAGCTCTTAGAAAAATACTCCTTTCCATCCCTAACTTTGTGACAGGGAGCGCAGGGCTCTAACCTGTGGAGGTGTCAGAGTAAAAACAGAGAATCTCAGCTTTTATAATTACGGTTTTCGGGGCGCCTGGGTGGCGCAGTTGGTTAAGTGTCTGACTCTTGGTTTCAGCTCAGGTCGTGATCTCGGAGTCGTTGCGCTGGGCTCCACGGTGGAGTCTGCTTGAGATTCTCTTTCCCTCTCCCTCTGTTCCTCTCGCTTTCTCGCTCTCTCTCTCTCTAAAATAAAATAAATCTGAAAAAAATAAAAAACAAAATAAAATTACGGTCTTCATGTTTATCTAGTTCCCCCCAGCAGTTTTACCCATGAAGGAACTAAAACCCAGAGAGGTGAACTTGGGTGCTCTCAGTTACCGTAGTTCCCCACTCTTACCCGAGCATTCTTTCTACCACATTCCACCACTGCACAAGCAGAGCTGGATGAGTGACCTGGAATTTTACTCCTATTCTCTTGACTATTTTAGACCAGATTTCCCCATAGAGAATGAGCTCCTAACGGGAAGCCAACACTGGTCGCTAGCCAGTCTGTCCTGTCAAGGCCTCCCAGAGACTGTTTCATTTAGGAGTCTTCCTTCAACACTCAGATAACCGAGAGAGAGGCCTCACAGTGTGCTTTTGTCTAGAAAATCAAGCCTCTCGGTGTCATCTAGGGTAAGTCTAGGACGGCTGTTCTTGCCCCAGGCCCTCAGAGCAGCAGTTCCTATGCAACTGTCTGCATTCCTGTTGAGGCTGTTGCAAGTCACACCATACCAACCTCCAGCTGCATCCATGCCCCCCAAAAAGAGGTGCTATTTAGACTTGAACTTTCCTCCGGAATGCAACAACTATTGTTAAGTCTGCATGATTCAGCCTCCTGTCAGTCATGGGACCTCCAGAGTCCTCCCTCAGAGGGATTCGTTAGTGCATTTCAAAGCCTTACCCTGAAGCTCCCTAGGCCACCAGCGGGGGGACCTTTTTGTTTGTCCTGGCAAAGAACTCAGGTTATCTTGATTAACAGGAAACACATTGTGCAAAAACAGTAAATAACGACAAGTATTTCAGGGAATTAGGGAAAGGTTTACAACTAAGCCTCACAGAATGGTTTTGATTCTGGTGATTTGTAATTACTACGACTTAACTTCTCTCTCCTGATGTTTCAGAGGAGTGTCTCTCTCATGCCCAGTTTCTGCTTTATGACTGCATTATTAGAGCTTCGGCTCGCTCACAACCTTTCCTGCTATGGCTTCTGCAAACAGCCTTCCCGGTGTATCCTTTCACCTTCAATTCCTCTGCTAATTACTTGGCTGTGTTGTTGTTGTTCACTTTCAAATTTCTGAGAGAAAAACCTCATTGCCCTGCCTAATGAACATTATCCCTTTCTGAATGAAGCTGTTGTGTCAAACCACCTACGAAACCTCTGGAGAGCCTAGATATTTGCTGGCTTTTCATTACTTGCTCTAGGAGCTGGTGTGTTATATACAATGTTATATAAATGTGTAAGGGACCATCTAGATCTGCCTTCCTTGACTAGCGGGCTGTGGATGGGGGCTTCCTAGGAGAGTATAAACTCTGGCCTATCAAGTCCATATCCCAGAGAGAGAGATGAATACGGTGACGATGCTGGCCCTCTCCTTAGGGCACCTCATATTCCTGCATGGGTGCAATGGTCTCATGGCTTCCAGAAAAGAAGAAACTGTGTTGCTCGCCCCAACCACTGCCTCAAAACGATTCCAGGTCCCTGTTGAAAAAGACTTTGGTAGCCTAAAAGGGGGGGGCGGCATGTTTAGATTCCTTGGTGCCCAACTTTAATCCATACAGTAACTTAGGCAACAAAGAAAAATGGGCCCTAAGCCTCTTTGAACCAAAACTTGAATGCATTTTGGTACATGATTCAGATTCCGAAAAAAGTGATTATTGGCTAAAAATCCTACCTCATGATAATTTGGATATTGAAAAGGATGCATTTGTGTTTTGGCTACTTTCATGGATGAAGGTGCTCCCGAGTTATGAATGATTCATCCCTCACTATACAAAGTATTTGGCATTACTAAATGAAGTTTAAATTGGAGAGACACTATACATTACACATGGAAAAAATTTGCATTTTAACATCTCCAGAATGCTATTAAATATCTCAGAAAGATCCATAAAGAAAAGTGTGTCCTAGAGCTTGAAATAGAAAGTGATTGGAAAAAGTAGAAATAGAGTTTCTATTTTTCAAAAAGGAGCCATATCATCCCATAAATCTTTGAAAAGAAGTTTTCTTGGGCTCTGCTCAAAGCATTTGAATGCCTCCCAGGAGCACCTTGACCTTAAATTAACATTTATAGAGTTTAGCTGACATCAAGCTTTGCAGTTTAATGGAAGGTTTAAAGTTGAAGAAGGTAAGTAGTCTAAATTGGTATTGTATATTAAGTTCTGAATAAGGATGCATTTCCACAACTACTACCATTTTCATTTATTTGCCCCTCTAGAACAATAATAACAATTGGCAAAATATATGAAATGCATTTTCTTTCATGAATAATACATTTTTATATGTTAACCTCATGGAAACAGGAACAGTTCAACAGTAAGAGCACCATTTTAATGCTGTCTTAAGGAAGGGTACGTGAAACATTTATAGTTATGTCACTGTATAATTTAGATGACTGAACAGCCCTGTGGGTTGTTATGATAAACAATAAGGAGTACTATCCTAGCCAGATTAAAAGAAGACAAGAAAGTGTCCTTTTCTTCAAAGTTGAGGACATATCACTGACACAAGAGCTAGGAAGTAAATTAGTTCTTAGTGGTGAAATGTCTTGGGAAATGAGATGGTTTACAAAAATAGGAAAATATAAACCAGGACCTCCTGATAGAAACTTCCTTATTAAAACATTGATTGTAGCACATAGGGCCAAATCTCTTTTGCCGAAGACCTCCCTGCTTAAACCCCGCTGGGAGATTTTGGCCCTGTCAGACTCCCCTCGGGCACTGCCCTGTATCCTCTTGATCTTGCTTCCTATTGTAGCCATGGCTACTGGGAACAGATGAGCACAAGACGTGCCCATTTTACGCTGACAAGATCAATTCTCTCACAAGGAGCCCAGGGCTCCTTGTGCTCTGGTGTGGGACCTCTATGCCCTCGGGAGTGGGAGGGACTTAACTCTCCACGGGCAACCCTCAACCAAAGGAGATCCAAGTGAGATCCTAGAGCCAATGGATAAGTGCCTCTCCTTGTGATCCTGTACGTGGACTGTTCTGTCCAGCCCCTAGGAGGGTACCGGCAGGGTGGAGCTCCAGCTGCCTACAGTGTTGACCAACTCAATCATGCACACTTGATTTGCCTTCTTCTCTACCTTCCTGGTTTGACTCTCCCTGGTCCTTCACTCCTGGTCCCTGGCATCACTTTCCAAAATAAACTACCTGCCAAAAGCTGAAGTCTCGGGCTTTATTCTCCTGGGAAGAACTTAGGCTAAGAAAATGGAGCAATACCCCTAGGTCACTGTAATTATGCCCCTAACTTCCACATGGCCTCACTACCATGAATTATCTATCATTCTGCATGTCTAGTGCAGCACAAAGAGCCCTCCACGGGTGCATGTATTTACAAATCTTACCACACTAAGGTAAAGACCCCTGATTATCCCATTACTTTCTGCTGGAGAGTATTGATTAATAAAGCAAGACCCAGATCGTATGTTCCCTTCATACTCCTGGTAGCATCCAAGATGTTGTTCTGTGTTCACTGAATAGTTCATGGTACTGGACCACAGTAACCTGCAGAAAGTGGCCATATAAATAGTCCCATTAACTGCAAACCTCAGGGCCGTCAAGCGAATGAAGGCAAGGAAAACATTTTCCTCTACCATGAGTCTCATGAATGACAAAGTATTATATTTTATAAGATGTCTAACTGGCTCTATAAAGATACGGTCATTTATTTATCTTCTACCTACATACCAATGTCATTGAAACTGGTGTAAAATCACTAACTGCTGTATTTATATAGAATAAAATGATTGTCAGACTAGTCAGAAAATTTCCACATTCCTAGGATTCTGTGTTTTGGAGAAAACATTTATAGTTATGTCACTGTATAATTTAGATGACTGAAGCCAGGCTGCCAAAATATTCAAGTTAAGACTTAAGAACATACAGGATGGGGGCGCCTGGGTGGCTCGGTCAGTTAAGCATCTGCCTTCTGCTCAGGTCATGATCCCAGGGTCCTGGGATCGAGTCCCCCATGGGGCTCCCTGCTTAGTGGGGAGTCTGCTTCTCCCTCTCCCTCTGCCACTCCCCCTGGTTGTGCTCTCTCACTTTCTCTCTCTCTCTCTGTCAAATAAATAAAATGTTTAAAAAAAAGAACATCCAAGATGTATAGAAAAATGCAGAAGTATTGTTAGAATGGAACAGGCAAGTTAGAAATGGAATAACCTAGGTTATACAGTCACATATCCTTACTCACCCATGATCAATTAGGTCTGCAGCATTTGCATTCAGTAATTTTCCATAGTCCCAAAGGGAGAGTAGGATGATTAAAGTGTTTCTCTTGGACAGGCATCATTGCTCTTTAAAGGGGAGAAAACTCTAGTTAACATCTGGCTGAGATACATTATTGAAATACATTCCAGACCTTGCTTCTTTTGGTTGAACAGCTGGAATTTTTTTTTTAATCACTTTGATCCGCCTAATCTTCTGGTGGGGGAAAAGGAAAGCGTGAATGGCAATATATATATATCCCTTTTATGAGCACCAGTTTGTCCCAAGCATCTAGGTCATGTTTTACATATGTTGTTTCTAATAGGGTCACTGAGAAATGCACAAGTGATACGCTGTATGTAAAGAGGTGTAATCAGCACACTTGCGTGCATTTTGTTGTTATATCTTATTTGTTATGATATCCTGTATGTAGGTTCTAGTCAGGGAAATAGAAGCCAGGACAGGTATTTTAAGCAGAGAGGATTGCATACAGGGAATTATTTACACAAGAGTTTGAAGTCTGACAGAGCAGGAAGGAAATGCTTGAGGAGCCCCAATCTTAGTAACTGCTGGGAGCAGCTACCACCCCCAGGCCTGAGAGAGCAAAAGAGAAGAGGTCATCAGAACCTCGGAATTCATGGGAGGTCCCCATGTCACCCACAGCTGGTGTCAGTCTCCTAGAGGAGACGACATGTCTGGTGCTGGAGGTGCCAAAAGAATCCAGAGGCTTCCAGAGCCTGGGCGTGTCCAGAAACTGGAGAACAAGACAGAAATACCTTCCCTTCCTTCTGCCTTCCAACCTCCTGTCTGTGCTTCCACTAGAGAACCTAACAGAAGGTAGACGTCAAGGGAGCCTAAGAAATGTAGTTCGTAGAATCCCAGCCCCAGCTTCACAAAGCAGATCATAGAAAACTGGCTTTGGGGCTGAAAGAAAATATGCAAATCATCAATCCATAGCTCTGCAATAATTATTAACTAATACATTACCTTTACATTTAATGTTTTATACCGAGCAGGCAAAATTTACTTTAAGATCTTTAAAACATTTTATAGTTGTTTTATACCTTGGAGTTTTGTGATTTCAAGGAGTACGGAGTACGTTTGGATTCTATCATTATTAATACTCCTAAAATAGTATGAGACGAAAATACTATATGATGTTTTATTAATTCATATACTCACACACTGAAACGTTCTAAGCAGGGTTTTGTTTTTTTGTTTTTTTGTTTTTTGTATCTGACATCATGAGTCAACTGGCAGATATAAAAAATTTTAGAGAACTAGATGAGTTTCCACTGGCTTCAAATCTAAGGTGCTACAAAATTTGAAGGCAAGTTAAGCTTTCCAAATTCCACACCAGAGAATGTGGTTCAAGGTTTACTTTCATTAAACACAGTTGAAGCCAACTTTCTACAGAACAGCAATGGGCTTGTATCCTTAATTGGCTCTAAATTGGTAACATTTAGCAACTCTTCCTAACCTTTTCTATTTGTCACCCAACAGACTTTTCCCCAAAGACTCCCAGAGTATTAATTTTCTTATATTGTACCTTTACTCACAAAGAGGAAATATTTATTGTGACTAAGTCAATGCCCAGGGTTAAAAGTAGAAATGCTTTCTTTCTGCTGGAGGAAGATGATGGGTAGAAAAAAACTTAAAAGTCAGAAAACTTTAGTTCAAACTCAGTTACCATGTCTACTATCTGTGATATAATCTATTTATAGTATGCTATTTTTATAGCACGGTTTCTCAACCCTGGCACTTCTGACATTTGGGGACAGATAATTCTATGTTGTGAGGAGCTGTCCTGTGTGTGGTATGATGCTTAGTCCCACCTCGTCACTTCCCCACTAGATGCCAGAAGACCACCCGGATTTGTGACAACCCAAAATGTTTCCAGGCACTGCTAAGTGCCCAGTTGAGAACCACTGCTCTAGAATATGTTTCCTCAGCTGATTATAATTGCTCCACATGGTTGTTGTAAGGTAAGATGAGATGTCATATATATGTCAATGGTCTTAGCATGCACCCAAATTAGCAGACTGATGCCTAATTGGTAAAATGGGGTGGGGGTGGGTAACCTCTCAGAGGAAGATAAAATGTTTTTGGCTATGCGGGCTTGCTGCTGAAAATATGGTCGACATCACTTGGGATCTTTAATCCTGTATTTAAAATTTGGATATTTTGTTCATCACGGATTTTTGGGGTATTGATTTGCATTTTTCAAAATATGGCATTAAATATTATCAATATTGCGTTATTTAAATACTTCTATAAATATTTATTCTATTAATATTTAACGGGTAATAAACATTAACTTTAATATATTAAAATAATTTAATTATAAATATATTTCAAATATTACATTAGGTATTATTAATATTGCATTAGAATATTATTTATCTTGAGTACTGAGTTTTTTGTAGCCCCCCCTTAAATTTTGAGCCTTGTCCCTGCTGATAAATACAGGCCCAGGGCAGCCTGACTAAATCAGAATTTGCATTTTAACGAGGTCCCCAGTTGGTTCGGATGCAGGAAAGTTCGAGAGGCACTGCGGTAGTGTCTCCAAGACGCAGCAGTGAGGATGGGGGTCCCGGACAGGCGTAGGGGCCACAAGGCCTGGGAGGACAGCACGGGGCACATTTCAGATATAGATGGGATAGCGGGGGCGGGCGAAGTCCAGAGAGCTGTTTTCACCGGGCGGGGGGTGGGGGGATTAGGCGACACACCTGCTCTTCGGATGCCTAGCCGAGACAAGGTGACACAACGTGGGAAAGAGAGGCACTCCCTCCTCTTCTGGGGCCGTGAAGCGTGGATGCGAAGTCGTCAGGGACTGCGACAGTCCCCTGCCAACAGCGGGCTGCGGGAGCGCTCGCCGTCTCAGGGAGGGTGCTGGCGCCCTCAAGCGGATCTGTGGGCGCGGCGCGCGTGAGACGGGCCCCAGGCTGAGCACGTGCCAGTCGCGGGGGGCAGGCGCTGGAGGAACACCGGGTGGGTGGCGCTTTCCAAAGGCAACAGGCCTGCGGCGTGCTGGGGAGGGCGGGAGTCCGTGAAGATAGATGTCCATCATGCAGATGACTGCAGGAGCTACCATAAGCTGGGGAGAGGGAAGGAAACTTCGTTTACAAAGATGCATTCATTAATTTATTTGGATTTGACATTTTGAGGGTCTGTTCTGTCTTAAGCAATGGGTGAGTAAACAGTGGCGAGTGCGTGTGGCTACTCTTCGACAATATTAACTACATAAACGTATGAATCCTGAGTTCAAACACTTGACTTGGGCCACATCAACACTTCTCTGCCGTGAGCACGTTATAGACCCCGAAGTAGGTATTGCCTCTTACAGACCTAGTGCAATGGTTCTTAAATCTGCGAAACCGTTATTTTGAAGAACAGGCAAATTTTTATGCATGCCCAAGCTGCACTGACCCTTGATACATCTCACACGGGTGTGTACTAGCCTGTTAAAGAGTATGTGGAGTTGCTATTGCTCTTAATAAAATGCAGATTCATTGAACATTTTATTAAGTTCACTTTATGTCATTCTGCATTTTCTCCTTTAAGGTGTACCAAATGTAGATAATTCTAGATGTGAGTGTGTGTGTGTGTGTGTAAATGATTTTCTAAAGATCATCTTTCATGGTTAAAATAATTGGCTTTCTTGTAGTTTACTTTTTTTTTAAAGATTTTATTTATTTATTTTGAGAGAGACAGAGATAGCGACAGAAATAGCAAGAGAGGGCAGGAGCAGGGGCTCCATCCCAGGACCCTGGGATCATGACCTGAGCTGAAGGCAGACGCTTAACCGACTGAGCCACCCAGGCGCCCCTGTAGTTTACTTTTCATCTGCCAAGTAAAAATGGCAAAGATCGAACCCGAGAACAAGAATCTGGGGCACAAAATGTTGATCCTTGCCTCTAACACTGTGTATTTTTTAACCATCTGGGCCAAACTTTAATTTCTTACGCTCACATATATTCAAAGCACATGATGTATATATAGTTATGTATTTATTTTTTAAGGAATCTAATGCTTAAAAAAGTTGAAAATCCTACGTTGTGGACTCTACCTTTATAATGACATTTAGCAAATGAGGACACTAAGAAATTAGAATTTTGCCCAGATGCTTAAAAAAATACACAGTGTTAAAAGCGGTTATCACAGTTTTGTGCTCCAGACGCTCCTGTCCCTGGGCGCAATCCTCTCTACCGCTCTCACTAGGCAGACGAAAAGTGAACTATAAGAAAGCAAACTATTTTAACTAGGAAAGGTGACCTGAAGAAAAATCATTTCAAGACCAAGTTGGTTGCAGCAAAAATTCATTAGCCTCCTCCAGGATGAAAGCTGGTGTCTGGATGACATTCCAAGGTTACTAATGCTTGTCAGCCCCACAACTTGCAGACTGTACATGATGGGGGATCTTTGGGGTTTGGCATCAAAGGAAAAAGGATGTAAAAATGGCCCTGATGGATGTTCTGAGGTTGTTTGATCTAAATCCAGAGAAAATAGCAGCTATCACAGCTGATGGAGTACCCGCTATGACTGGGAAGATGAATAGTACGGAGAAAAAAAATTAAAGTCAGAAAAGCTTGTGCCAGACATTTTATCATATCTTTTTATTTTATTTTTTACAAACCAAGCTTGACAACTTGGAAATCCCTTTGTGCAGTTTATAAAATAATGAATTCTAAATGAAGGCCTGGATTCACCAACAGACCAAGCAATTTTGTAAACAATTTCTGTTCCCCAATATGGCTCCCTGTCATCGCCTTTTCAAGTCAGATCACTTCCATGAGGTGGAACAGTAATACATAGGATGCATATCTTTGAAGCGTTCGCTATCAGACATGGTAGGATGCCAGTTACTCGATGTCCCAATGACAAGAAAGGTATCCTGTGTTATATTTCCGCGTCTGATTTACACTCAGAGAAGAGTCAACTGAAAGACAAAAGTGCTACGGGATAATTTGTATTCTTGCATCATTTCTCCTGTGTTCAGCGGCGTTTATTCTCTGATTTCATTACCATGGCTGTTTCTTACTTTCAAGCTCCCTTTAAATACAAACAAACACGAATGCGCCCACACACACGTACACACACACACACCTCTTCAAAGTTGCAATTAATCGTAGGGTTTTCAAGGTTTTCCTCATGTTAATACCTGTCCTTCCATCAGTTTCCAAGCTCCTGGAGAACAAGTGCTGAGTCTATTATGCCCTTTGTGTTCTCCCCACACAGTGAGTGTTCAATAAATACTATTGACTGACTGACACATCTCCCTCTTTTTCTCTTTGTCTCTGACACTTCTGCTTTCTCTCAGAAATAGTATTTTTTAAGTGGCAATATTTTCCCACTCTGGACTTATAAAAAGCTCTTCTTGGCCTCTTTTTCTTTATGTAAGATTTTTCAACAATAGGCAAACTACAGGTGGAAGGAAACCGATAATCTACAACCCCTTGACAATAAATCTGTTTTTAATTAGAGTGTGACAAGTATCTCACAGAACGGAAGCTTTTCCCACCAGAACAATGCCAGTGTGAACATCTCTGCCCAAGTGGCCATTAAAAAATCAGCACTCCTCCTGCCTGTCCCACCCACTCGGACGACTCCTGAATTCAAGGCAGGTATGCATGCACAGCCCCAGCTTTATTTTTCTTTGGCTATACAATGGGTCAGAGCCTCTGTCTATACTCGGGGTCTCTTGTTCTTGCGCAGACCTTAAATAGCAGTTTGTTCTCCTTTTGAAACAGACGCCTAAACCACAATTATTTTTTTAACCTTACCCTAGGAAAAGTCTTGGTAATTCGGTGATATCCAGAAATACGGACTTTTCAGGAGACATGAAAGTGTACCCTCCATCAACCTGAGCATTGTTTGATCTCACAGAGGCAGGGTAATAACGTGCCTTTATTACTGTTGGCTTTCTCTATTACAGCCATTACGGATTGTAGAGTTGCGGTGGGTGATTGTTACAGGGAGATTGCTCTCATGTCACATCCTCCCGTTTGTGTCAACCTCCTGGAGAAGTGCCGGGGAGAAAAATCTTAACCCAACGTGGCCGCTGTGCTTCACACCCTGTCTCTCCACTTACAGCAATTAGAGTACAAAGCCACCTTCTCTTTGGTATCGCTTCCATATCCTGTTTCTTTTCTTCTAATATGAGTTGAAAGCCTCTTGGAAAATGAGAATGTTCAGGAAATGGAAAGGCTGTAAATGGAAGTCATCTGGATTTGCATAAGACACCACCGTTTATGGTCATTTCTCACTTGGTTCACCTGCGACAGGTTCCTGCCTTGTTGTTGCCTTTGACACAGTATCTATAACACTGGAGTTCCCTAACCCATTTTAGGCTTTGTTTCTCCATCAGAAAAGGCACCAACTAGGTGTCTTAGTTGGGGTTTCCCCAGAAGAAGGCCCTGGGACAAGGATTCTAACACAAATCATGTATTTAGGAGGAGATCTCGGGAAACCAGTGGAGATAGTGCTATCCAACTTCAGAAAACTGGAACTTTCCATAGTTATGGGGAAAGTGGGTGTTCACATAATTTGTATTCTTGTATCATTTTTATAAGTCCATTCACCTTTTCAACACCTGTTCACAGCGGGGTGGCTCCATGTTCCGCATGGTGCTAGGTCTATCTTCCCATGCTTGGAAGCAGAGTAACTTGTGGGAAGACGTAGTTCAAAGAAAGACAGTATGGGCAAAAGGTGCCTGTGGCCCCAGTCTACGACCCAGGCCTCTGCCCCGGTGGAGAGGGTGCCCATGGGGGATCAGCCCTGCCGGGACCCAGCACAGCGGCCCACGGTGTGGCTTCTCCGGGGGAGCCAAGCAGACACAGCCGAAGGGGGTCGTGAGAGAGTCTCAATATTTCTCCTCTCACTTTTGAAGCAGAGAGGGCATGAGCAGAGGTCAGAACAACCACGGGACTCTTACGTTGCCCCCTAAAAATATCCTTAGACTGCTCTAGGGCAGGAGACAATAATCAGAGGTGGTAGCTATAGCACATTTCCCAGGGTCTGCCCTGTAAGGAAGCTACATTTTACAGAGGAAAGTTAAAGCCCGGAGATTAAGTAACCAGCCCAGTACCACCGAGCTGGTAGGTAGCAGAGCCAAGATTTGAAATCCAGCAGCCTTTCTCCAGAGTCGATTCTTGAGACCCCTGCTCACACTGTCATGGGCACACAACATCTATGTGCATGTGTGCTCATCTTTGCTTCTTGTCTTTGTCCCAGCATCAAGGAAGAAATGACGGTGCCGTGTCTTGGATAGAACTGCACAGTTTCTCCTGTGGAGATTCTTGGCTTTAGGCCTGATGCCTGGTGACATCAATGTACGCTCTCCTACACGATCTTTATTATGACGCTCTCTAAGGAAACCACCATTTACCAAAGGAAACAGACCCAGAATAGTATTCTTAACATATGGCAGAGGGCCTCATGCTTGGGATTATAAACTCTGCATTGAGTCATCTCCTGCCTCTTGTGTTATATTCCTGTTCCCCACGTTAACATACTCATTTCCCCCTTTTGAAGTATCCGAGCAAAGAAGTCGAAACCATTCCTCTTTCCAAGGCAGTGCCTACAACACTTAAGGGAAATCCAGCCATCATAACACTTCGCTACTTCTGTCGGGGAAAATATGCTGGGCCAGGTAATTATTCAGGTAATTCCTTCCTCCCAGGAGGGCAGGCCATTATTTTGACAGCTTATGTCACTGTTACAGATAAAGTTTACATTGTCAATTAATGGGAATACATCAGGTGATAGTCATGAGTTCTCGGCAGATCATCTGGGAGCCATTTCCAAATGTCCTTTATGGAAGCATATGGTCATATCCTCGACTTCATCACTGGGTCAATCAGCAGTTGCTCTTTAATATGGTCTGTTCTTCATGCACCAGTGCAATTTCCAAGCTCCATCACATTTGTTTTTCCCCCCGCGATGCTTGAAAGTTGCTTAAGCCGCGGATTATTGCCTTGCCACGAGTGCTGATCGCTCTTCTGGATAGTAGGCATTCCGATGTCATCTTTAATTTGCGATATTAATATTGAACTCCATCACCATTCAGCGGTTTTAGTGAAGTATTTACATATAGACTAGCAAAGTGTTTGAGCAGTGCATTGAAAACTGTCCATTCCTGATTGGAACCGTAAAGTTTACCACAGCATCTGCATGACATGGATATGATTTCTGGTTATAAAGTGGCCTTGGAGGTTTGCTTCCAAAAACAAATAAGATGTGTTTTCGCAGCTCTGCATTACCCCACCCATTCAGACCGTTAGTGATTGGGGGTGACAGGGCTCCAAGAACTGTTTCTTTTTTACAACCTCACACACTTTTAAGAAAAATTAACTATCTCAAAGAATTTTTACTGGGAATCACATTGAAAATTAATGAACTAATTAGTTAAGAAATGTATGACTTTATTATGGGAAAGGAAACCTGGTACCATAATGACAGTATGAAATGCATGAAATGTCCTTTTAGTTTATGACATTAGAGGAAGGTGGACTTGTCAAGGAGCCTTTGGACCACTATTATTAATTATCTGATTTAAAGATCCCCTCACCCTATGAGAAGGATGGATGTTGGTTGGGATTTGAGAGATTCAAATGGAAGAAAGAAAGAAAAAGAGAGAAGAAAAGGGAACATCTTCCTAGTTGTGCTGTTGGATGACCTTGTGCCCTGGTATGTTTAAATTGCTTACTTCCTATAACTCTATAAACTTCTGTGTTTTCATTTGCCGGATTAGATTGAAGTGTCAACTATATTTAATGAATGGCATTGGTAATATATGTTCATGTTCGTCTTTGCTCTTTCTGCTTTTATTTATATAGAGTCAGTATAATTTATTTCTCCTGAAAAAGCTTTCAGCAAAAAAGATTTTTTAGAGTACAAATACTTTTTAACAGGGCTCTGGGGTTCGTGATGATCAAATCACTCATCTTTTTACCTTTTTTTTTTTTTTTTTTTTTTTTGGCCTGCTTACTTTTCTTTTAAATCTAGCAACGGAAAAAAAAAAAAAAAACATAGGAAGGCAAGCTCAATGGTTGCACCTAAGCACTTAAGTGGTTGCATAAAACGTTACTATGGCAGACCAGCCTTTAGCTTGGTCTAT
Source organism: Neomonachus schauinslandi (assembly GCF_002201575.2). Taxonomy (NCBI): domain Eukaryota; kingdom Metazoa; phylum Chordata; class Mammalia; order Carnivora; family Phocidae; genus Neomonachus; species Neomonachus schauinslandi. The sequence goes on along the minus strand of NC_058405.1, from coordinate 44,967,344 downwards.
GTGTATATTAGTGTAATGCTATCAAGAATTGTGCAATTATCTGAATGATTTAATTTAAAAATACCAGTCTGCAGCCTTCCCTATTCAAGCACTTTATTCTCTCCCATAGCAGGCTGAGCATAAGATTGCAGATGTATTGCCGTTCTCGCTGACTACGAGGAGTCTGGTCTTTCCTTAGGAGGTGTTGGGAAGGAATCCCGGGTCATCTTGAGGTTAAAACGGAGTATGCTGTTAATTGCATCCTCAGCCACTCACACTGGATTTTCATTTAGATCAAAATGTTATGTTTAGGCTAATAGGCATGCCTATCTCTGTCAAAGCTCTCTGGGAGGTTAATAGAAAAAAAGGGTGGTGGTGAGAGGAAGGAAATGGGGGGAAATCACAACGTCAGCCTAGTCAGAATCTTCAAAACTACCTCCCACAATAGCAGCTAGGAAACTGGAGCGACATAAAAACTGGGGAAAATGTAATAAACACAAAGCTGGATTTGGGGAGTCACTCGTTTTCCCCCCTCCCTCCCTCCGTCCCTCCCTCCCTCTTTTCCTTCCTTACTACCTTCCTTTCTTTTTAAAAAAGATTCTATCCTTATCCTGCACTGTATCTTTCCCTCATTTCTCTTTTCATTCTTTTGGCCATCCGAGAATTTCTCCTGCTAATTGAAATCCAGGGTCTTTTTATTGTTTACTGAAAGGCTGTTGAAACAAATGATCGATGTGATCAAATGCCCAAGTTAAACCACTTCAATCACAGAAATAGTGACATGCATATAACTGTATTTCTGCTTCACATATCCATTTGTCTCTGATCCACAGTCGTGGTCATTACCACGGCCCACTAGCCTGGGGTCAGCACAACCTGTGTTCTGAGTGCCTGGGGCTCAGACCCTGACTTCTCTGGGACTCTGTCAAAGAAAAAAGGTTGATGTGCATGCTTTTCGAAGACTCTGGACACATTTGTTCTGACACCGGAGAGTCAAATAAGCTGAACTTTAAAAAAATAAAGAGAACATATGAGCAAATTACAGTCCTGCATGACTGAATGCCAGATAGAAGCTCATGAATTAAAAAAAAATGGAAATAGCCAGATTTTACTTCTCATGTACATATGGATAAAGTAGGATCAATAGATTTTAATTTTTATAGTATTGACAACACAGATGACTTTGCAAATGAAATCACCATTAGCCGGAACAGAAGAATGTGTTCATGTTTGTTTCTTTTTAGTGCAAAGATTTCCAAATTGTGTGATTAATATGCTAAATAAGTTGGATCAAATTCTGCTTTTGTTTATTCTTGTATAACACTCTCTGCAGTCAGTTGTTATAATTCCTGTTCATTTGGAAAAAGAATATGTTAACATATGGGATAACATAAAAATAAAGTTAATTTTAAATAACTAGATATTTATATAGCCACACGATCATCTGAGGGGACTTAAAAATTATACCCTATGTGAAAATGTTTATGACTTCAGCTCTGGAGCAAACATGATCATATTATGACACTTAGATGTCTAACAGACATCTCAAATGTAACACAATCTCGACTGGACTCTTCACAATTTATGTCCCCAGGGCTGCTGCCGCCTTAGTTTTACCCATTTCACTCATTCAGTCAGTTGTTCCGACCAAAAACTTCAGTCTTCCTTACCCCTGATTTTCTCACATCTCATGTCCAATCTTGCAGCAAAGCCTATTCATTCTGCCCTGCGATCTGCCCATGCCTCCCCATGTCCGTCGCTATCACTCACCCTCTCCCCTGAACTCCCCTGAATTAATAGCTGTCTAACTCCTCCCCCTGCTTCCACCCTTGCTCCTACAGGGTCTCTCCTCAACAGAGCAGCCAGAGTGATTCTTTACAAATTAAGGCAGAGCATTGTTCCCTTCTGCTCAGAATCCTCCAACGGCTTCCTTGCCGCTTGGAGTAAAAGACAAATCTTTCCCATGTCCTGTATGATATGGCGCCCATTACTGGTTTGAATTCCCCTCCTATGACGCTCCCCTTTGCTTGGTCCAATTGAGTCACCTTGATGTTCCTGTTGTTCCTTCTGCCTGCAAGTTCTTCTTCCAGATATTCTCATGTATGACTCCATTATCTCCTTTAGATCTTTGCTCAAAGGGCAAATATCAGGGAAGCCTTCTTACTTGCCTTATTTACAGTTGTATACCATACCTGCTGTCCCTCCCTATCTTTCTCACCCACGTATTTTTCTTCATAACACACACACACACACACACTCACACATACAAATGTTAGATTTATGTTAGAGAGTAATACTATATGTACATATAAATACTAACATAATATAGATGCCCTGCTTTTGCACATGCGTGCACACACATACACACAATTTGTGAATTATCTATCTTTCTTTACCAGAACGTCAATTCTGTGAGGACACAGATTTTTGGATGTCCTGCTCACTGCTGAATCCTCATGCCTGGAACAATATCTGGCACATAGTAGAAGCTCAATAAATTATTGTTATATGAATGACTACACGGATGGATAAACTGATCAGTGACATGACATAGCTGATTTATTTCTTGAAGTATATCATAGGTGAGACCATACCAAGCCTCCTTTTATTAGGCTAAACACTGTGAAACTGCTGATAATTTTCTTTGACCTACACAAATGGCTATGGTTAATATTATGTGTACACTTTCCTTCCATTTCTTGTGTCTTGCCTCTTTCTGTCTTCTCACAGCTAGTGTCTTCTCTGGTTTGTCTTCTTCACACTTACCCATCACTTCTCAATGCCACTGTCACAATGAAGAACTGGTTTGGCCAATAGATTTCATGACACTCTCTTTCAATGCTTTATCCATAGCTCATCTGAGACCTTTCCCACATCAGCCACACATGGTAACTAAGCAGTAGAGATACTGTGGGAAGCAGATGCATATGGAGATGCGGACCTTTACCTCTCCTATTCATCTCTCTTGCATATTTCTGGAGACTCAGGATCAGTGTCCAAATTGGCCGACTGACAAGCATGGTGTCAATGCTTCCTTCCACCTGCCTTTGATGAACTGCTCAGGTAGAACAGGTGATCCAAGCAACTGTGGTAGAGTCACTTCAAGTGGAATGATTGTGAGCAAGATAGGCCAATTTAAGAAGTTAAAGGTGCAGTTAGACTGTCTAACAACAGGGCCTTGCCTTGGCCCGGTGGGAAATTAGAGAAAGGTTTGGCCACAGGTGGGGGTGGGGCTGCATTACTGAACAGTGGGGATTACATGGGAGCATCATCAGTCTGCATGACCCAGTTCAGAGAAGGACAATTTCTAGTCAGCCTTTGGGTAGATGGGTGAGCCAGTGGGGCTTGGACCTGTGCTTGTTTTATCTAGCTCACAGGGATGGGGGCAGAGATATAAATAGAGGAGGTAAAAGGGTCAGCAGGTTGGCCTTCCTTCCCTTCTTGACCCCCGAGAGGGATGCCAGTCCCTGGGCCAAACTAAGGGCCCACTTCAGGTATGGGTCATAAATTGTGTGCTCAGGTATTAGCTTGGGCCCAGCTGCACCACACCCTCATAAACCATGGGCTTTGTGAATTTTGTTTCCCCACATATGACAAATATCCAAAAATCTTGTCTTATCTTTTCTTTCTTTCTTTCTTTCTTTCTTCCTTTCTTTCTTTCTTTTTCTTTCTTTCTTCCTTCCTTTCTTCTTTTTTTCTTTTTTGCCTTTTAAACTGCTTTATTAACTTCATAATATGTAATGAGCATCTTGCCATGCAATAGGGTAAAACTCTGTGGCTGACAGAATCTTACAGATTGGGTCAAAATACAACATTCAGTTAGAAGCTGGCATAGAAGACCCACAGGAGACATGTAACACCAAAAGGTTTACAACAAAGGTACATCGAGCACATGTAAGTTTAGGAAGCAGGTGTGTCTTCCTATTAGCTTCAGGGAAAACATCAGGATTCAAGGCATAAGGCAAAACTCATGATGGTCACGGTGAGGAGGGTCAGGGCTAACTGCCCACAGACTGTGACTGACTTGCTTTTCCTTTAGCTTTTCCATCAGCTGTCTCACCTCCTCCCCAGTCCTTTCCATATTCTCTTCTCTCATCCTTGCCTGTGGCTCCAAGCCTCTGAATCATGTCCCACCTACACTGCAGGATGGGCTGCCTAACACTGAAATGCCTAGGATTTACTCTAGGCACACAATAGTCACCAGCTTCCAAAGGGAGGACCAAGGGCTTTCCTTTATTAACAACTTGCTCCTTTTCATCCTTTTTTTTTTTTCGTTTTCCTGGTTGGCATTGTCCATGTTGAGATTTTTTACTGCTTATTCCTCTTTGGACGCCATTGCTTCTGGGCCTATCCTTGCAGTTTCCTCCTCCTCCCCATTCTCGATTCTCTGATGCAAGTGCACCACCATGACACTTAGACGCACACACCTGCTCCCCCTCTGCCTCCTACTCTTTGGGGCCACCCCCAGCCTGCATGCCCGTGGGGCCACCGGGAGCAGGTACTGAGAAGGAAGCGAGCGAGTGACCGCCAGGCGACAAATATCCAAAAGTCTTAATACATTTCTGTCCCGATACTGCACCTGCATCGACTGGACCTAGTCCTCACCCCTCCTCTCTGACTACCTTGAAACAGTAGGTAACGTAGAAATCTGGAACAGGGATAGAAAGGGAAGCACTTTGCTAATAATGTAGATAATCTTTTTCTCATCCATCACTGGAAATACATTGAGACAAATTTGTATGCAGAAGGACCTTTTTGTTTTGTTTTGGTTGTTTTTAAAAACTTTTTATATGAGACTCATAAGAAGTTGCATAAGAGTTCCTATGTATCCCCTACCCAGCTTTCACCAACAATCACCTCTTATGTAACTATAATATGTTGTTAAAATCATGCAATTGACACAGATATACTGCTATGAACAGACAGAAGGATGTTATTTTATAATGACAAAGGAAGAGTTTCTTAGATTACATTTGTTTTCACCTAGGATAGAACAAAGTAACTCACAGCAGCCTCTTTAATGCATTTTCCTACAATTATTAATAGTTGGGTGGTTGGAGTGTGAGTTAGTAAATGTGCTTAAATCCGATCATGCCATCCCATTTTGCCTGTCCTCGGGTATTCATGTTTGATTGGTTCCTGGGTTTTTGCTGATGTCTGAGATGCATAATTTTCAACTCCATGCTCGCTATCAAGCCCCCAGTTCTCAATGCTCTGACACATGTAGGAGCCCCAACAACAGCCTTTCTCGGGCAGATTGTTAGTGAGCAGACAGGCTGTGCCCTGGGTAATAGAGCCTCTATCTCTCTGAGGCAGTCCCGGCTATTTCCAGGACATCGCACAGCTCCATCATTTCCCTTCTCCAGCCCATACATTTAGGGCTTTGCTATTGTGATATAGACAACCCACAAATTTGATTTTCCTTGTGGATTGGCTATGGATAAGAGTAGGTGATGAAATTGTGCCTTCGGAATGGGTTAGTGGACATATATGCTCCTGTCTTCTTTATGCATGTATGGTATTTACACTTGAAAGTTTCACATATAGTCCAGCCCCAGGAGTCCAAAATCCTTCCTGACCAGCTGTTTTGAACAACTCTTACAGGACTTGATAAAGGTTAACCGAAGAGTCAAGGGGGCTTCCTTATAGAATTGGCAGCAGACTTCCCTCTGGAGGTTCCACCAACATGTTTGCCTTAATGTAGCCAGAAACCAGTAAAACTATTTTGGATCCACCTAGGAAACTTGTCCAAAAGTAAGACAATTATTTCACCAGATGCTGTGATATTATGGGTCCCACTTCACTGTGGTTTGGCAGATTTATGTTATGTGGACTGAAGCTTTGGTCACCTTTCTAAGTCTACGTCTAACTGTTGATGTTGTTAAGGAAAAGTTCATGACACTTAAAGAATGGTAAGGCAGACTTTATTTAGGGGGACTATCACAATAGGTATGGAGACCCCCACAGTGGGGTCTTGCAGTGGAGGAGACGGATTGGCTCAACTCTGATTACAACTAGGAAAGGTGAGAATTTAGAGTCAAGGAGCAGGGTGGGGGTCAGTGGATGGAAAATTACTAAGAGGAAACATCAGGGGTAAGGGGATTCTGGCAAAACCGACCTGCCAGGATCCTTGCTGAAGGCAGGCCGGGGCGATTGGATGTCACCTGGGAGATGGTGGAAAATGAAATTGGCTACCCAGGGTGACAAGATATAGAGGATGAGGGATAAACTAACTTAACAGGATTCTGCTGAAATTGGGCAATGCAGAGATGAACACAGAAGTTCAAGAGTTGAGACCTAGTTGAAAGGAAAACTCAGGGGAGGAGCCTGATTAGAGTTTGGGCCAAGGGTAGAATCTTTGCCAATGTTTGCGATGTAAAAAATGCTTATTACTACTAAACAGACAGGTGAGCTTTGTTGGTAAGATACTCAAACTTTTCTTTATCTGCTACATTTTTTGGTAAAAATGGAAGGGACAAGATCCTGAAGTTGTTTCTTGGCAAATGTAAGGAAGAGGGCAAACTGACTTCACCCTCAGACCACTTCCTTTAAAACCCTGTAGTAATTAGAGTAGATACTGCAGGCATTTCCCCCAGAATATTATCTTCAGAGATGAAGATATTTAGTGGGAACGAAGGATTCGTAATGATGTTATTGCTATTGCTCTGAGGAGAACCAGTTTTTGCAAACATGGGTAACCTGGGAGAATTGGAAATTAAATTAATGCCTCAGTTATTTCAACCAGAGCAAAACACAAATTGTGTGTGTCTTTTTTTTTAAGAATAATTTATTTATTTATTTGAAAGAGAGAGAGAACGCAGGGGACTGGGGCAGATGGAGAGGGAGAGAGTCCCATGCAGACTCCACGCTCAGCGCAGAGCGCAACATGGGGCTCGATCCCATGACTCTGAGATCACCACCTGAGCCAAAACCAAGAGTTGGATGCTTAATGGACTGTGCCACCCAGGTGCCCCACTATGTATGTCTTTAGCAGCTTAATGAAGAATATGTATGAGAAAGACTATGGAAGTGACATAGACAATTGAAGGATAATCTGACAATCATGTGAAAGGTCTAGGATTCTAGATTGCGATCTTTTACATCTTTGGGGAAAGATGTAAAAAAGAAAAAAGGTTTCGCTTTTCTTAGGGTTAATCCCAGTCCTGGATCTGTGACAATGACTAATGCTTCATTTGGTTTTGCTTTTAATTTTAACTCCCCCCACCTGCCCCTGCCTGCCCCACTCTCAGAAGATAACCTTGCCTCCTAATTAATCAAGAAAATTGAGGCCATTTAGTATGACCTTTCTTAAATCCTGACCCCCTATTTATAAACTCTTTGCATTCACCCCTGCACTCTGCTCCTTCCCTCTTGTCTCAGAGGCTCCGGCGTTCCCTTCTTTTTAAGGCCAAACCCACCACCTGTCTCTTGAGCCAGTTCCTCTCTGCCTCTTTCAGGACCTTGTTCCATCTTTCCATGCCCTTCCCAGGATTCAAAATTTATGCAGAAATTTCTATGCTAAACTCAAGATTCTGGAAGAAATGTTTTCCCTTCCGTTTTGGTTAGCATCTTCCCTTCTATTATTCTATACTAGATTGATATTGAAATTCCCTTTCTTAGTCAGGGCCAAAAATACATTGAGAGTGGCTGAAATGCATACAAATGTTCACATCACATTGATAAATTCTTTTTGAAACATTTTTATAATGCTCACAAATTTGGTACCTATGGAAAAAGTAATTAGAAACAATCTTTTCTATATTTGAAAAGCATAACTCAGCTCAAATCCCCTATTGATTCAGGAGGCAGTTTTATCTTATTTAAACACCTGGTTTTTATAATAGGGCACACGTGCCCTTAAATGCTGGTATTTTGATAATTCACACTAATTACACTGGACTAATTTCTGTTTGAAGCATTTTTTAACGTGCATCTTTCCTCTTTTATGACAAAACTATGGTTGTTAATAAAATATAGCATTTAATTAAAAAAATTCTGGAGGAAAAAAGTGAGCTTGTTATTTTCTCTAGCATCATGTTACATCTAGACCCCAATAAGCTTTATATCGTTTTTGACCATAACCTTTTTTTCCCCTTTCCATGTTGACCGAGACATACTGGCAATATGACCATTAATGATAAGTAATAATAATAGTGACAACCAAATTAATATTAATATAGTGTTTCATCAGTTGCAGAGTGCATCACAACATTATCTCATACCGTCCTTCCAATGCCAAGTGGCATATACTGGAGGTGTCCTTAGCTCCTTCCCAGATCAGAAAACTGACACTTAGAAGTATTTAAGTGACAGAGCTAGAAGACACAAAACTGGATGTAAAACCATATCATTTGACATTCGAAATCGTAATTAACAGTCATTAAGACAACACTCTTGGCTTGATACCAATATGTATACATAAATATAAATATTTTTGAATGGGTTCTGAAGAGGTAGATCTGTTTTTGGTGTAATTCAAATAAATAGTTAAATATGCTCCTTGATTTTCACATTTGTTTCTAAATGTGATATAAGATAACAAATGATTTCTTTTATCATTTTTCTTAGTGATTTTCTTCCCCTACAGTTATTTACTTTGTGCTATTTGTTTGGCATTTCCCCACGGACACGGTCAGTGTTTGGGAAAGGCTCTAAGTTTCTCTGTTTTAGTTTCTGTTAACCGTTTCTCCTTGAAACTTCTAGAAGAGAAACTCTGGCCCCTGTGTATATCCTTGATTGCCAGTGACTAATTATCTATTTTGCAGTCAAAATGAGACTGTGCTTTTCCAAACTTGTTTCTTCTGAAAATTATGTTCTGAACTGCAGTACCTATTCACCTCCCCTATCTACACATTTGAACGTGAAGGCTAAAAACTCATTTATGCTTTTGATAATGTTACTGCTTTTTGCACCTCATCTCTGGACTTTCTGTCACATGCCCTCACTGCCTCCTTCAGCAAGCTTGTATTCCATCATCTTACATTTTCATAATATTTGCGAGCAGACCCTTTATTCCGTTCTCAGCTTTAGCTTTCTTTCTTAGTGTGCCATGTCTTTGAAGTTCAGGCTGTAAACTTTGTCATCCTCTCTCTCTATTCTGTGTCTTGTGCCTCTGATACTCGTTATTCTTATCTCTGATTACTTCCCTCAGGTCCTATTCACTCACCGTGGCCCCTTTCCACTCCCAGGGCACCTACTGTTAGATCACTCACAGAACCCTGGGATAGTGAGTAATTGCTTCCTGAACACTTTCCATTTCTTTTTCCTATTTGCTCTCTTATCCTGCTGTATTGTATTCAACATGGTCTCCATTTTTTTTCAAATTGCTTTTCTCCTTTTTTTCAGATTAACTTACCCTAATCATTAAAATTATTTGAAATAACTCTATCGTGCTATCTCTATAACTCAGACCCAACATGTGGACATCTTTAGTCTTCTTTTTGTACCGAAGAATGGCCCCACATCTCTTATTCTGATAAGAGTGCTTTGTTCCGCATGCTAAAATTATTTAAACCTAACCTCCCCAGATTTTTCTTTTTTTAACAACGGATCAAAGATAGACTGAAATTTTCCTTTGCATTACTTTCAGAAAATGGGCTATACAGTCCAAAACTCTACTGTAAATAAGATTGAGGGAGCATATTTAAACTCCTTGAAATACACCATACATTTGATGATAATTATATAATTTAATGAACTATAAGTGAGTTATGTATTATCAACCAAAACAATCGAATTAGGACCTTTACTAGGTAACTGGTTCAAAAAGAGACATTTTTAAAATGTCTACTATTTACATTTCATTCATTTAAAAAGAGCTTCTCCTAAGTTTGCTTTAGAGAGGGCTTGCTTTTATTAAGAATGTTTTTCTATGGAAGTTTTTTGTTCATAATATACTTGCCACTGGGCTCACTTTTTTTCTGTTTCCTCATCTTATCACATGTTTATTTACATCAAATTCTGACAGTCCAGTGCTTTCTGTTCATATTTTTTCTGAGCTGTGATTTCAGTGGCTCTGAGTTTTCATTCCTTGACTTTTTTTTTTTTGAAAGGCTGCCTGCCTTTTTTTTTTTTTGAGGTGAAATTCACACAACATTACATTAACCTCTTTAAAGTGAACATTTCAGTGACATTTAGAATGTTCACAATTTTGGGAAACCACCACCTCTACCTAGTTCCAAAACCTTTTCATCATCCTGTGTACATTAAGCAGCTGCTCCTCATTCCCAGCCCCTGGTGACCACCAGTCTGTATCTGTTTTTATGGATTGACCTCTTCTGGATATTCCATAAAAATGGAATCAAACAATATGTGACCTTTTATTTCTGTCTTCCTTTACTTAGCATGTTTTCAAGGTTTGTCCATGTTGTAGCATGAATCAGTACTTTATTCCTCTTCATAGTTGCATAATATTCTATTGTATTTATAGACCACAATTTATTTATCTATTCATCCCTGATGGACATTTGGGCTGTTTCCACCTGTTGCCTATTAGAAAGAGTGCTGATAGGAGCATGTGTGTATAGGTATTTGTTGGAGTATGTGCTTCAATTTTGGGGGATATATATGTAGGGGCGGAATTTCTATGTGATACAGTAATTCTATGTTTAACTTTTTGAGGCACCTGCCAAACTTTTTTCCTCCTTAACTTTTTGAGATTCTCTTCAACATGGAAACTAAAGTTTTAGACACTGTATCCCTGAAAGTTAGCATTTCCTGAATTGCATCCAGAATTTTTTTGAATCAAACTCATTAACTATTTGATTATTGTTATCTGTTCCTTTGAATAATATGAGCTTCAAGAAAGGCATCCTTACATTAAACACGGTTATATAACAGAAGGTAGAATTTTCTCTGGTGTGTTGGGCATTGGTAGAGGGGACGTAACTAATGACTCTGGTCATTGAAAAAGAAGGCCGAACAATTGCCAGGGTCACCAATAAAACTCACTCAGCTGCATTGTCAGTGAAGAAAGAGTCTACAGTTTCACAGAGGATTGTAGTAAGGTCCTTAGTTTCAAGTAATTTTTATTTCTATTTCATTTACCAACTTGTTTATGTGTTTTTAACATAACTAACAAATCCTACTTTGAAGACAGCAGGGGAGGAATGAAAGAAGGAAAACAAAGAAGAGAAAAAGAGAAAAAAAAAACCTGAGGTCAAAAACCTAATGTCGCATGAAGGAAAATATTTTTTAAAAACAGCTTTGTCGGGGCGCCTGGGTGGCTCAGTTATTAAGCATCTGCCTTCGGCTCAGGTCATGATCCCAGGGTCCTGGGATCGAGTCCCGCATCGGGTTCCCTGCTCAGCAGGAAGCCTGCTCCTCCCTCTCCCACTCCCCCTGCTTGTGTTCCCTCTCTCGCTGTGTCTCTCTCTGTCAAATAAATAAATACATCTTTAAAAATAAAATAAAATAAAAAATAAAAACAGCTTTGTCAATTAACCCCATGGATTATTCATATTGAGAATCATTTTTAATAAAATACTCCCCTGTCTGTTCAATTCTCTTTATTTTTCACAATTAATATTTATATCTTTCCTGTGGGAGTTACCTTCTTTGTTGGAAATTTAAATATCCCAATAAAAGGCCTTTAAATAGTTTTTTTTTTTTAATTAGCCATCCCTTCTCCTAACTATTTAGGTGTCAAACTGGGTATTTAAAATTATTATATAGATAAATCGTAGATGGGCCTTCATATTTGAGTATTCCACTATTGTTTCTCCGTGGCAGGGAAACTGCTGATGAAATGAAGATCATTCTAGGTGAGAATATTTATTTTCATCTCACCTCTTGCAGCTTTCTGTAATGTTTTAAGGAGAATTAAATAACCCTTGAGAATTGAAATGCAGGGATGAAATGACATATTATTGTGGCCATGCTATGTCACATTTTCTTTTGTTAAAAATGAATACATCGGTTTAGATTTATTTGACAATGGTTTATGCCTTCAGAGTCCAAGCTTTAAAGGTTCGTTCTGTACAGTAATACTTCAGAAAGATACATCTCCCTCGTCTGCAGGATCTCATTTATAAGCTAGACTCACCTTCTGCTTCCTGCAGTAATAAACGCTCTTGCCTGCAAGATTTTAGATGAGATATTGTGTTCCCCCTCTTATCCCCTTTTCAACCCAGCACCTGTTAGAAAGGTGTTTCTTTTTTTGTGGTCTTTAAAGGGGAAATACTCACTTGACTCATTTTTCCAATGCAGCTCTTTTAATGTGTTTGGAATTGCTTTCTGAATACTGTCTCTCATGTTACTGTTGAGGTGTTTTGTTATACGTGAGATAGAAAATAGGAAAAACCACTTAGATGACTGCTTTCTCGATTAAAAAAAATATCGCTTCAATGCAATAAAAAATATTTTTCTCGGGTCTCTATGTCTTTGAGGTTTTTGAGGTTTAAACAACGTCTGTAACAACAGGTGGGGAGGGAATGTATTTAAATAGGCATAGAGAGCAGTGTAAAAAATCTGCCACCCCACCACTTTAAAACCCACTTTCACAGGAGTGATTTTTAAAATAGAAGATGATTTATGCTCTCAGAGCATGCTTCCTTGTGTGTGCAGGGCCGAAAGTTCTTCTATTGTCCTCCCACAGACTCTCCTTCCCAGAAAATTATCAGACTCATTTCCCAGCCATGGTTGGCTTAGAAGCCAAAGGAAGCCCCATCAGGACTCCGAATAGGACTGGTCCATTCTGGGTACATCCACTTCCCCGCCATGTTTCTGGCCAGGCCATCTCTTCTCTAGCTCTCTGTGCAGCTCTCCTCCCTAAGGAAGAGGCTTTCTGCCGCAATATAGGTTTCAGAGAGTTGTGGAACATTTGCGGCGTACACAGAGCATGGCCAAAAACGTGCATTCACTCGGTGATAATGCTGGGAGGAGGGCTGCATAGCATCTAAGAACCTGAGCACCAGACCGGGAAGACTTGTTATCTGACAACTGGGCCTTGGCACAGGACAATTAGACAGTATCTTGAGCCTCTGTTTCTTCATCTGTGAAATGGGGACAATTTCTGCATTGGAACTGGTTATAAGTTTAAAAGAGTTATTGAATGATAAATATATGGTATTACTAGCATTTTATTTTAAATATACCTTCTTTTTTTTAAAGATGTATTTATTTTTTTAGAGAGAGAGAGAGACAACAAGAGTGGGAGGGGCAGAGGGAGAGGGAGAATCTCAAGTAGATGCCACGCTTGCCTGGAGCCCTATGCGGGGCTTGATTCCAGGACCCTGAGATCATGACCTGAGTCGAAACCAAGAGTCAGATCCTTAACCGATGGCGCCACCCAGGTGCCCCTATTTTAAATATATCTTTAGAATAAAGGAACTATCATTTAAAACCAAATCTAATTACACAGAATACATAGAATTGAAGTCTTTTTGGAGTTAAAATTCCCCAATTCCTCATCTTCCAACATCATCAAACTGAACAATAGACACAACAAAAAGCTCCTGGAGGAGAACTTTTAGAGATCTCAATTTGAAGTGTGGAACATGAAGCTAGGGGATGTGTTTTTTCATTTCCCCCTCAATTAATCTGTCTATGCCCCATTCCTACTTGTCTAGCTCCATGCAGCTATATGGTGTCTGGAGGCCCTTAAAAGATTTTTATTTTCTTTTTCCTGAGATGATAAATATTTTGGCATGACTGATTCTCGAATGTTGAAAGACTGGAAATGGAGGGAGAAAGTCAGGCCTTTCAAGCTGTAACTGGAAGAAATATTCTTAGCTCTGCTTCCCTTAGCTATGTTTGGCTTAACTGTATAATTTAATTACCTCACAATAAAAAAGCACATTATGAAAGTAACCGTGCCAAGGACCACATACAAAGAGAGCACACTAATGTTTTCATTTATCTTGTTGTATACGGGAATAATCCTAGAATGATTTTCTACAACAAAGAAGGTAAAATATGTGTAAAGGGATACTAAATGCCACAGTGCTCCTACTATGTGCTGGACATTGCATTAGATGCACTGGTGCAGATGGTCCATGGATAAACTAGTCCCTGCCTTCTCAGAGCTAATGATCATGGGAGAGAAATAAGACAGTTCCACAAATATCAAAACTATAAATCATGTGGGAAGTGTACGAAAGGTTAAAAAGTATTTATGGGAACAAAAAATAATGGAAGTGAATACTTCCTGCTGAGACCTTTAGGAAGGCTTTGTGGAGTGGTGGCATTTAAACTGAATAGGATTTCAACAGAGGGGACAGATGAGGTTAGGATGATCCAGAAGAAAAAAACCGTGAACAAAGGCACAAAACAGCAAGTATCTCACGTGGCTGAATACATAGGAGCAGCGAGAGAGAAGGCATATTCTGGTCACATCATGGGTCACACTGGGGAGGGTGCACATCCGTTAGGGATATTGGCTGGACATGAAAGATTGGGGAAGAAGAGTAAGGAAGAGGGAAAGATCTCAGAGGACATAAAGATATCCAAGGAGAGACCATTCTAGAGAAGCCAGAAAGAGGAAGTGTTTACTGCTAGGGTTGAGGGGGGCGGCAGTGGAAAAAAAAGGGATAAAGGAGAGAACAATTGAGGGGATATGCCATTACTCTCCTCTGGACATGCAGATGTTTCCAGGTTGATGCAGAGAGAACAGAGGAGATGAAAGAAGGACGAACCGGGAAGCACTCTGTCAGCCCTCAGCTTAAATATGACTTGGTCAGGAAGTCTTCTTTGTCCTTACCCCTTCTTTCTAAACTAGGTCAGATTCCCCAGCCCTCTGCTCTGTTAGTCAGGATCCCAAAAGGACATAGGTGGCACACACAAACTGGAAAACTGTTGGGTTCAACAAGGAGATGATTCGCAAAGACACCTGCAGGGTTGAGGGGAACCAGCAGGGATGGTGAGGAATGCCAGACTGGTACACAGGAGCTGTGACTGTCCCGAGGCCTGAGTGACAAGAAAATGAAGTGGTTCCCAGAGACCAATGCAACCACTGCCTCACCATGGTGGGGCTGGGAGGGAGCTGGGAGGTAATTACCATGACCTTGGTCCCCCTCTGCCCTCCTGTCTTCTGCTGAACCCAAAGGGAAGCCAGACAGCAAGGAAATTCCCGGGTGCAGCCCAAAGAGGTCAACCTCCCAGGCCACAGAGCAGAGAGATAAAGCAGAGATGCACATGGAAGGGCCAATGGAGATTTACCTTATGTGCTTTCATAGTTTCTTGGTTTCTTATTTATGGCTCCTGTCACAATTATAACTAAAAAATGGATTACATAATTAGTTGTTTAGGGTCTATCTTTCTATTCAAATGTAAACTCAATGAGGGCAGATACGCCCTCACTGAGGGTGGAGGGAAGAACACTTATCTGGAGAGAGTGACTTCTGGGCTGTGCCCTAAGGGAAGAGTGGGAGGTAAGGTGAGTAAGAGTGTATTGTATGTATAATGGATGCCATTAAAGGGTGTGCTAAACCGTGCAATTTACATTTAAACAGTTAACTCCTCCTGGCTGTTTTGTGCAAAATAGACTGGAATTGGTCAGAGGTGGAAGCATAAACCCTTTTAAGAGAACAAGGTCCTGGGGCGCTGGGGTGACTCAGTCAGTTGGGCATCTGCCTTCGGCTCAGGTCATGATCTCAGGGCCCTGGGATCAAGCCGGGTCAGGCTCCCTGCTCAGTGGGGAGCCTGCTTCTCTCTCTCCCTCTGCTTGTGCTATCTGTCTGTCAAATAAATAAATAAAATCTTAAAAAAAAAACAAAGAGAGAGAGAGCATTGTCTTGGAAGAGAGGGGCAACAGTAAACAGAAAAAGACCCAGGCAGATTCTAGATCCTTGTTGAAGTGAGGCAGAGGAAGAAACAAGATGGGGGAAAAAAAATGCCCCTTAGATGTTTGGCTTGAGCGTCTGGAAGGACAGTGATTCCACTACCTGAACAGTGAAGACAGGAAGACAGATGATTTCAAGGGGTGGAGGATGCTTGGGACAAGGAAATTTTAGATGCACAGCAGACACCGAAGAGGAATGGTAGAGGCAGAAGCCAGACTGAAATTAGTGGAAGACAAAAATGAGAATAATGGAGTAGAAACAGTAAGTGTAGAACCCATCTGGAAATATTTTGCAGAGAAAAGCAAATGAGAAATAAGGAGAAAGCAAAAAGGAAATGCAGGGTAAAGGGCAGTTGTTGTTTTAAATAGGACGCAGCCGAGCATGTCTGGTGTGCTGACGGGAATGATCCTATAGAAAGAGAGACTGATAATGTTGGGGTGAGAGGAAATAATCCAAGGAGCGAAGTCTTTGAGAAGGACAGAGATGGTAGCCAAGATGCAAGAAGAGGAAGGTAGGAAGAGGAAGAGGGAATACAGGAAGGCAGAGAACATGAGTAGGGGTAGGTTTTTTCTTAAGAAAAGTCTTTTTCTTAAGAAAGAGTCTTAATTTTTTTTTTCAGTGAAGAGTGAAGAAAGCGGGACTGAGGGAGTAAGAAGGTGTGAGAGTGGTTTCACCTAGTGGGAAAGCACAACTCACTAGAGAAATGTACTAGGATTGCTGGGTAGCCCTCACGTGTTTGTTTGGGGTTTGTCATTATGATCTGGATGCAACCAGTCACCCCAGAAGTCCTGCATTTCATTTTCCTTGAATGAACAACATTCAGCAACTTTGGTGCCGACATGTGTTCAAGCAAGGTGGAGTTTTGACGGACGAATGCGATCTCTTCATCAGAGGGCCAAGTTTGTTGAAGGTGGTTGCCAGAGAGTGATGGACCATGAGATCTTATCTGGGAAACAGGGATGTGAAAACAGAAAAGGAATGATGAATAGTGGAAAGTGGTTACTTAAATATGTCGGGTGGGAGGGAGGGGCTTCAAAGAATTAGTACGGTGTGTAGAGGAATAAGTGGGCTGGAAAGATAGGAGGTGGTATTTAAGAAGTAGTGTGGTGAAAGTGCAGTTTCCGAGGGGCGCTGTTACTGGTGATGACCAGGTCATCACCATGGGAGTGGATGGCTGAGATAAAGAAAAAGTGTACTGGAACTGGGGGTGGTGGTGGAGGGGGGGGGTGCCAAGACCAGAGAGTCCAGGATGTGCCATCCTTGTGGATGTCAAATGTCACTGAGAATAATGACAACGGTAGGGGCGGAGAAGACAGTGAATACAAGTCTCTTAAGAGAGGATTCTAGGAAGGGAGTCAGTAAATGACAGCCAAGAAAGGGAAGCAAATGTGGCAAATAAGAAGGCAGGAGAATCAAAAGATCTGGTCTGTGAAGGAAGAGAAATAGCTTCGGTATGGAATTGAGGAGCATTTTCTGCTTTACTTCTAGCCCTGAGGTGAGAGGGGGATGTGAGTGTTGCTGGGGAGTGGTATCCTCAGGGAACAGTCAGGTACATTCCAGAAGGTGGAGACTCGGGGGATTTTGCTGATCATGGATCTAGAAGGCATGGGAAGGGCTAACAGAAGTCAGGAAAGGCTGAAGGACTACATAAGATTAGGCACTGTGTGAAGGGTAGAGTCTGGAAAAGGGACAGGGAACAAGACAAGAGGGTGAAGGATAAAAAATGGAGAGAGTCTTGTGACCACAGACAGAAATGGAGAGGAAACTGTGAGGCTGAGGGGAAAGAACTGTTTCTTCTGAGGTCTCAAAAATAAATGTTTCCCCCTGCTGTTTCTCTGAAATTGATACTGGCTCTCTTTTAAGGAATGGAGGGGGTGCCAAAAGAAGGAAAAGAGGAGAAAAATTGAAGGGAAGGAAAAAAAATTTCTTTCAGTCATTTACAAAAGTTTTTTTTCTCATCAAAATATTTTTAACTGTTCTTTCCTGACAATTTGCAGAGGATGGAAATGTTAAAAAGAAAGTAGCAATGGCTTATAATTTCCCTACCAGAGAACACCGGTGCTAGTATTTTTGCAACGTTCTTGCCTGCCATCCCCAACACACATACATTTTAATTTTCGCTGAGATGATACAGATACCAAGTGTCACAGTGGGAAGGAGGACAGCTGAGGAAGCTCCCCTTCCAGAGCCCTGATGATCTCAAAGAGAAGTGGGGGGTTGAGGGGTGTTCGGGAAAGTGGCAAATGTCCACAAAGACTGCTCTGGTGACGTCAGCAGGAAATCAGCGTGGG
Source organism: Neomonachus schauinslandi (assembly GCF_002201575.2). Taxonomy (NCBI): domain Eukaryota; kingdom Metazoa; phylum Chordata; class Mammalia; order Carnivora; family Phocidae; genus Neomonachus; species Neomonachus schauinslandi. The sequence continues at coordinate 44,949,295 of NC_058405.1, read as the reverse complement.
ATGGGTAGAGTTACCGTGCAACACGGAGCACTTAGATAACTGGATTCTGCCAGTTTTGCCCCCAGGATTCACAATGTGGGGATTCTGCCAACTCCCCACCCCCCACACACCCAAATTAGAAAAAAAGTCACTGGGGAGCATTGGTTATTCTATAAAACTCATAGCAATTTTTAAAAGATCATATCAGCCAAACTGAGTTTCCAATTCTCCCCTGTAATTGCTACGAATGCCATTAGTAGATACGGTGGGATGATTCTTCTTTTCTCCCTAGCTGTTAGCTTAAGAAATGAAATAGAGAAAAGAAAAAAATTCTAAAAAATAAATAGACTTTAATTCAGACCTTGACACACATCGTCAAAGAGGACATGACTTCAAAAAATACGGTGGGCAACGAGGGGAGGCCTGACTCCCCATCTAAACCAGAATTGCCCTGCATTCACCCTGAATTAGATAACGTAATTGAGAGTTATGTAAAAGTTTTAATGTTTCTAAGTCTTTCAAATACACTCTAAAAGACTTCTTAAAAAGAGCCTACACAAAAGTTCCACATTTTAAAAAAACCTGATATGCTTGTCGCCCCTTCTGGTGTATAATACAACTCCCAGTAATTCTGTTGCTGTTAAAAGTCTTAGTCTCCAAGGTCACGGTTCTTGCTCTGGCTTTCTCTTGACAGCACCGAGGCATGAGGTGGCAGCAGGTGCACGAACTGCGGACCTGGAGAGCGGAGAGGTGTACAGTGCCAGGCCAGGAGGACTGCGGGGCCTGAGCAGGTGGGCCAGGGGACGGGCGGGCAGCAGAAAACAAGGAAATAAGGAGGATCCCTATCAGGCCTGGGACACCATGGGTTCTTCGGTCCCTGACCAGAGGCAGAGGCTGGGGAGAACTAGAAGCAGGAACAGCACCAGGCAACTGCAAACGGAGAGGCGAAGCGTGGCACTCAACATGTCAATGGAACTTTATCCTTGGAAAAAACTTCCCTCCTGCCCTCGCGTCAGTCTTTCCCAAGCCACAGTGGCTACGGGTAAGTAAGCAACACAGACATGAGACCAGGTGAGGGGCTTTTCCTTTAGATGCAGCCTGAAAAGCAAATGCATCTCAAATCCTCAAGAATCTTTTCCCTTAGGTTTTGAATCCGAGATAAAAATTCTCCTGGGTCTGTCCTTACTGAATGGATAGGGGTTCCCAGTGAATAGATTTTTTCTTTTAATTAACCAGGCAATTGTGTTCTCATCCATTATAAAAAGGACCCTCAAAGGACATCTTCTGCCCATGGAGTCTTATGTCCTTCAGAAACCAAAGATGTCCTCTTATCACTCCCTTCTTGCTTAAAGCAACAGGGACAAAGGAGGAAAACATAGTCAAACCAACACCCATGACTTATTTCCTATTCCCTCATTCTGATTCTTCAATGCTTTTCCTCTTTCAGTCCAACTCTTCAGTTTCTGCAAATCTCTCCTCTTACTCAGTGTTTCTGTGTATTTTAGCTGATAGCTAAATCTGAGAATAATAATAGCTACCTTTAGAATAGTGCCGGACATAGAGTAAGTCCTCAATAAATAATCGATTGAATTAATGTATAAATGATTGTCATTATTAGCTGAATAAGCACTTATTATGTGCCATTTTAACATTTATGTGCATTTAACACTTATGATTTCATTGTACCTTCACAATAGTTTGAGATTGGCATTTTTCTCCCCATTTTACAGAAAAGGAAACTGAGTCACAGAAAGGTTATGCTGCCTCTCCCAGCATGTACCAATAACACATGTTAGTAAGTGGCAGAGTCAAGATCCCAACAGTAGCAGTGTGGACCAGACCAAACTCTCTATGACGAGGGTTTTAAGTGCAGTATGGTCACCATTATAATCTTGGGATTGGGAGAATTGAATCTAGGAGGTTGAAAAGATATTTTGTAAGGATTTTTTTAACTTTTGATTATTAACAATTTCGAACAAATAAAAATAAGTAGAATCGTATAATGAACATCCATATATCATCATCCAGGTTCAAAAATTACCTATCTTGTTTTATCTAAACCTGCAGTCCCCACCATTGTCCTAAATCATTTGAAGCAATCCCCAGACAAATGTTATTTCATCTATAAGTGTTGTGTATATCTGTAAAAGATACTGACTCTATTTTAAAAGCTCAGTATTATTTCAGAAAAAAATAAAATAAAATAAAAAATAATGAGACTATTCTGAGTCTTTAAACACTTGTTTTTTATTTTTTTATATGATTTATTTATTTTAAGAGAGAGAGCAAGAGAGCATGTGAGCAGGGTGGGGGGCAGAGGGAGAGGGAGAGAATCCTCAAGCAGACTCCCCACTGAGCGTGGAACCCAACTCAGGGCTCAATCCTGGGATCCTGAGATCATGACCTGAGCCGAAATCAAAAGTCAGCCACTTACCTGACTGAGCCACCCAGGCACGCTTTAAACACTTAATTTTTAAAAATCAAATAATATATCTTAAAGTGGAATGAAAAAGGGAGAAAGCTGTTGTCTGATGCATATTGGTGTCCTGAAATGTAGAAAGTCTAGGTGCCTCTTTAACTGAGGATATTCATTGAAGGTAGGGTGAGGTTACAAGTGAGGAGATTTAGTACTAGGAAATATGCTGCAGTTCAAGTATTGAGATTTTGTTCTTTTGTCCTTGAATACAATGCTGGGGAAAAGGGGCTTACTATACATCTGATCCCCCATCACCAGATTTGTGACCTGCCATCTTTCAGTGCTACTGCTTTCCAAGGATGCCTCTTTCTTCACTAATTGCTACCTATGGAAGTGATACTCATTTTTGCTGTACAGATCCAGAGAGTCTTTGTCCCCACCTCCCTGGTATTTTTTTTTATTGACTGCCTATCTTCTGGCACATAAGCAATCTGAAAATGGCAAGCAATTCTGATTTACGCATTTATTTTAAGTTTGTATGTTAGTATCCAATGGAGATGTTTATTTTTAGAGAATTGTTGATAGAAACTGGGGAGCAGTTTTTGAATGTCTTCTGTTTCCTGAGAGGACACTGGATTCTCCATCAGCTGAGCCACGAATATTGTTCACATTTTCCTTCTAGCATTACACAATTCCTTTGTGCTCTAAAGTGCTTCTCAAAATAGATAGAACTAATGTTAAAAAATAAACACCTACTGTGATTCAGGTATTGTCTTAGACTTGAATACGAAATGGTAAATAAAACAGTTTCAGCCCTCTCACAAGAGATAGACATTAAACCTCTAATCCCCTAGAACATAAGGTTAGAAACTATGAAAGAGAAAGATACTATAAGAAATAATTATGGGAAAGCCCCACTTGGATTGGAAGGGGAAGGTGACAGAGTCTGTTGTGAGAAAGTAATATGCGCTGTGACTTGAAGGATGACCAGAGTCAGCTAGATGAAGTGTTTGAGGAAGTGTTTCAGGCAATGAAAACAGCATGTGCAAAGGCCCTGAGGCATGCAAGAGTTCCACAAGTTCAAGGACTCAAAGGAAAGTGAGTCTGGATGAGTATGAAGGGCAAGGTAAAGTGGGAGAAGATGAGGTTGGAAAAATAGGCAGATCCTTATAGATCATATTGAAATACTTGAATTTCATGTAAAATGAGAAGCCACTGAAAGGTATTAAAGCTGGAGAGTGATTTAGTCTTTTAAAATAGTTTAAAGATCACGGTTGCTCTACAGAAGTGTCAGTGAAGGACCTTAAAGAGAGGTACTGGGAAGACCAATTAGGAGGATATTGCAAGAGAATGTGTCGAGGGGGCGTCTGGGTGGCTCAGTCATTAAGCGTCTGCCTTCGGCTCAGGTCATGATCCCAGGGTCCTGGGATAGAGCCCCACATTGGGCTCCCTGCTCCGTGGGAAGCCTGCTTCTCCCTCTCCCACTCCCCCTGCTTGCCCCCTGCTTGTGTTCCCTCTCTAGCTGTGTCTCTCTCTGTCAAATAAATAAATAAAATCTTAAAAAAAAAAAGAGAGAGAAAGAGAGAATGTGTCCAAGAAGAAAGAAAGAGGCCTATAAATTGAAGGTATATTTTGGAGGTAGAATCCGCAGAACCTAATGATGGATTGTTTATCTAATACAGTTGACCTTTGAACTATGTGGGTTTGAACTGTGCAGGTCTACTTATATGCAGATTTTTTTTTATAAATACAGTACAGTATTGTAAATGTATTTTCTCTTCCTTATGATTTTTTTTTCTTAATATCATTCTTTTCTCTTGCTTACTTTATTGTAAGAATACAGTATATAATATGTATAACATACAAAATATGTGTTAATTGACTATATATGTTATCAGTAAGGCTTCCAGTCAACAATGGGCTAGTAGTTAAGTTTGGGGGGGGAGTCAAAAATTATTTGTGGATTTTTGACTGCACGAGGGGTCAACTCCCTAACTTTCATATTGGTCAGGATCAAATGTATAGCTTATATTGAGATAATCGACATCATTTCAGGTTTTTGGGCTTTTCACATATGAATCCTAAATATTGATGGCCCTGTCACTTGTATGGTCTCATATTATACTGAGAATAACTGATAATACTAACTGAGTACTTACTGGTTGCCAAGTGTTGTGCTAAGTGCTCTATTTTGATGTCTCATTTAATCCTCCTTCTGATCCTATGGAAAGATTTTTTAGAGATTAGGAAATGGACACTTACAGAGGTTAAGCAACTTGTCCAGCCATATGGCTAATAAAGAACAAATCTGGGGTTCGATCTCTTTTCTCCAACCTCAAAACTTGTTTTCTTAAGTACAAGATGACTTGGCTTCAGTATACTGAAAGCAATAATGATATAATGGTCTGTTTCTCAAATGGTCCTAACAATCCCCACCTCCTGGTATCCACTCCCTCATAGAATCCCCTTCCTTTGTGTGTAGGATAGACCTCACGACCTGCTTCTAACAGATAGGATATAGCAAACATGATAGGATGCTACTTGGACAGATTTTAAAAGATTATGATGTCAGTCTTAATAGAGCTCTTTCTTGCCCCTTGCTGTCTTGCTCTGATGAAGAAAGCTGCCATGTTGTGAGCTGCTCTATGAAGTGGCCCACAATGCAAGGAACTGAGGAACAGCCCAGGAATGTGGAATTGAATCCTGCCAACCAACAACCGTGTGAGCGAGCAGGGAAGTGTATCCTTCCCCACTTGAGCCTTGAGCTTTCTGCAGCTGACCTGTGAGAGAATCTGAGCAAAGGACCTAATAGTTAAGCCATGCCCAGATGCCTGACCTACAGAAACTGAGATAATAAATATTATTGCTCTAACCAACCAAGTTTTGGGAGCAATCTGTTAAATGGCCATTGATAACTAATACAAATGATAACGTCAACGTTGATAACATTAACTATCATAATATCTTGCATTTGTGTAATGTCTCAAATTTTTGCAAAGAAAAATCAAGTTTCAAAATAATAAAATTAGGAAACTATATTATTATTATCTTCCTTTAGAACATAACAGCTGCACTTGAAAGTACCACCTGCATTTTCAACAAGAAATATTGGTTTATTCACCTGGCTTTTAGTGCCTTAATTCCCATCTCTAAAACCATTTGAAACATGCTATCTAGCAAGGGAGTTATTATCTCCTTTATACTAAGTTATTAGTAACAAGGCACGTTTAAACCATCTGGCCTGGGTGTTCTGTTGGACTTCAAATTTGTAGCAGCCAGTTGGATTTCTTACCCTGTACTGGGGTTTCCTAATCCCTATATCAATTCCCACTCCAGGAGAGGGACATGGATTTTAAGCTGTCAATCAGTATTTTTGCCAGTTGAGATGAAATATAAAGGGCAAAAAAAAAAAAAAAATTTACATAAGACCAGTGCTCAGATTGGGCAAGACCACAAAGAATTTTTCTAAAAAGTTTTCCCAGAAGGAGCTAATTACTGTGGGAGAAAGTAATCTTCATGTTTGGCTTGAATAACCACAGAAACAACAAAATGCAAATATTTTTAAAATTATGGGAAAATTAAAGGAAGAAAAACTTTTGATTGCATTCTCACGGGGACTTAACTTTTTTTTTTTTTTAAAGCAGTGCGTATATGTGTGAATGTATACACCCACGCATATACATTTATAGAAAGAGAAATATAGGAAACACATGGAACATTCATTCATTTCACAAATAGTTATTGAGCATCTAATAACTGCCAGGCAAGTTCTGAATGTAAGAGATACACTGCAGAATAAGACAAATGCAGTCTCTACCCTGATAAAGCCTAAATTCTAGTAAGAGAGACAGATAAGTAAAAGATAAAGCAATAAATCAATAAATAATTACAAGTTGTGATAGTGATTGAAAGTGAAAAGGAGGAATTGTTTACATTGGATGTTCAGAAAAGGCTTGTCTGAGATGTAAAGGAAGGGTGGGGTCAGCTATGTCAGGAGCTGGGGGAAAGCTTTCCAGACAAAGGAAATAGCAAATACAAAAGCCCAGAAATAAGAACAAGCATGGCATGTTCTAGAAATGGCCAAAGGTCTGTGAGCCTGGCGGAGAGTGTGATGAGAGGAGGTAGAGCAGTAGTCATGAGCCAGATCATTTTGGGCTTTGTAGGCTCTGGAAAGGAGTGCAATTTTACTCTGAGTTCAAGGGAATCCGCTGAAGGCTTTTAGGCTCCAAATGGCATCATCTGATTTATGTGCTCAAAAGATCATTCTTTTTTTTTTTTTTTTTGAAAGGTTTTATTTGAGAGAGAGAGAGAGCACGCGAGTACGCGTGCGAGCACGAGTCAGGGGAGGGGCAGAGGGAGAGGGAGAAGCAGACTCCTTGCTGTGCAGGGAGCCCACCGCTGGGCTCCATCCTTGGACCCTGAAAACATGACCTGAGCTGAAGGCAGACGCTTAACCGACTGAGCCACCCAAGCGCTCCCAAAAGATCATTCTTATGGCTGTGCCAGGAACAGACTATAAGCAAGCGAGACTGGATGTCAGAAGCTGGGTAGAGGCCCACAGCCGGATTCCACGCTAGAGATGGAACTGGCTTGGAGCAGAGGGTGGCGATAGACATGAAGAAAAATGAGCAGATTTTGGAGGCAGGATGAAAAGGGTGTGGAAGCTAAAGGAAAGGATGAATCAAGGGAACCTCTTTGGTTTGGTGTTTGGATTAAGTGAACATGGTGCCCTGTACTGTTCTGAGAAATCCCTAAAGAGATCTCTGTGTTGAGACACTTAGGAGATTGGTTTTGAACATGCAAAGTTTGAGATGTCTATAAGAGATTCAAGTAAAGATATAATTTAGGAAATGGGATATAGAAATTAGAGCTGGATATAAGTATAAAGCCAATTTTATGTTGGTTTTTTTTTTTTTTTTAGATTTTATTTATTTGAGAGAGAGAGCGTGGGGAGCAGGGGATGTGGGAGAGGGACAGAGGCAGAGAGAGAGAATCTCAAGCAGATTCCCGGCTGAGCGCGGAGCCCCACACAACTTGATCTCACGACCCTGAGAGCATGACCTGAGCCAAAACCAAGAGTCCATCATCGATCAAACCAACTGTGCCACCCAGGTGCCCCTAATTCTTTGATTTCTTAAAAAACCAACAAAAATCTCAGACCCCTTTCAGCAATTTTACATTTTTAATTATATCCAAACACAAACCAATATCATTAAAAATGTTTTTCTGTTTTATGACCTCTAATTTTTTAGTATGCTAATTTTCCACTATAAAATAGGTTTCTTATTTAGTTACAGAAAAGGGAAGAAGTCTATAATTTATAGAGCACTTGCTATAAAACAGGCAGGGACGATATAACATTTTCACTCAGATTCATAACAATTCTCTAATATTATCTTCTTTTTTGTTGTTGTTTTGCAGGTGAGGAAACGGGAGGTTCACAGTATTTAAGTAACCTGCCCAATGACACACAGTCCAGATTAGAAGCCAACTTTGCTTTTGGCACTAAAAGCCATGTCCCATCTTTAGAGAGGCTGTAAAGCACAGAGTTTCTCCTTCTGTTTCTCTTTTAGTTTCCATATTTCTTTGCACCGTTCTTACATCTCTTTTATTGCTCAACTCAACTGAATTCAAGAAACACCTAGAGCGTTCCTGACAGGTGTATTGCTGTTGACTGCATTTCTGGCGAGTTTGGGACACGTTTTGTTCCTCACCTCCATCATTTGATAGTATCCTGCCATTGTCTCAGCTGCTTAATAAAAAGAAATTCCCAATATCCGTTTCTTCCCAGAATGTCATCAATAGCTGCTATTGCCTTGGCAATTTTCTGGACCTCTGCATCCAATGAGGATTGGCTGTTACCTAAACTCTTCATTTTCTCCTGGCCGTAATCCACAGGAAACCAGATTCATTAACTCTGAGGCTTGCTTAATGGAACAAACAACTTGATTTTCATCCTCTTTTCTCTTTGTTTCCGTAGTTTGTTTTCTTACTATATTTCTCATTCCGTGTTTCACCTTGAATTTCATTATTTTCTTTTTATGTTGTTTTTAAAATAATCCAGTGCCCTTTCCCAGTCTCAGTTTTTCCGCCCTGCATTTGTATTTTCTGGAATCATACTATTTGAATCTTAGTACTTATTTATGTATTCATTCTTTTAAACAAACTAATAGCCCTGGCGCAGGACTGGATCGTTCTATTTCAGAAAGAAATTAGTATTTTTCTTTTTTTTTTTTTAAAGATTTTATTTATTCATTTGAGACAGAATGAGAGAGAGAGAGAGCTCATGAGAGGGGGGAGGGTCAGAGGGAGAAGCAGGCTCCCCGCCGAGCAGGGAGCCCGATGCGGGACTCGATCCCGGGACTCCAGGATCATGACCCGAGCCGAAGGCAGTCGCTTAACCGACTGAGCCACCCAGGTGCCCCAAGAAATTAGTATTTTTCATTAGGAGATATATACATCTTAATTAGATACACTAATCAAAGGAACTCCCACATTATTTTTCAATACAAACTCCTCTGCAGTGATTTCTACGGGTCAGTCACTGTTACAAGCTGTGAGCTCTCACCTAAGCCTCCTAGCCACTCTCTGATAGTGGTTACTATTATTGTCTTCATGCTACAAGTGAAAACACCACCAAGAAAATAGAACAGGTCCTCAGAAGAGAAAATCTACATTCACTTTCACACATGGAAATGGACTCAAACCCTAATCGTGATGTTCGTATATATATGGGGCATCATATAATGGGAAAGGGGGAAGGAACCAGGAAATGGGGTCTTTTACTGTGCAAAGATGTTGTGTGTTCCCAGGAGAAGAGAGAAGAGCTACAGGTGGAGGGAACTGAAGAAGAGAGCATGACTTATCTTGAAAGCAGGAGGGGCTGGCTATGAAGGAAGATGGACCTTCTTGCGAAGGTAGATGTCTCTGGTGCCCTTCCTTTTGATACCAAAATAAAAAATTTTATGTTAGCTAGAAAATTACACTTTCCCTGCTAGCACTCTAGTAGAGAACTTTGCAGCTACCTGCACAGTATGATGTACTTGTCTGAAGAGACCAAAGAAAAATGGTGGCCTCAGGGAAGTGGACTGTGGGTTAGGGTTCCAAGGAGTGATTGGCAGCACTGCTGGGTGGTCCCAGTGGGAGCAATTGTCAAGAAGCATTCTAGAGAAGTGTAAGGCCAAACCTGGCTACCATATAGACTAGAGAATGCTAGGAATGGGGAAAAGAGGGAACTAGGAAACTCTTGTATTTCATAACACATAGGAATTGTTTATACTTTAGGAGAAGAATACAAATATGATTTTGTATTTAAGTTTCTGTAATCTATGTAGTTTTATGACACCCTGATAGCATTTGCATATTAAAAATCACAAATCCATATTAAAAATCACCTTGTACAAACGAGTTTTTGGTGAGAGTTACTGCTTTATCAAGAGCAACATGGTTGAGTTCTATTTGAACCGCAGTGCACACATGAACCTAAAATCAAGTATTTGGAAAATTAAAGATCAAAAGAAAATAAGCCTATGCTGTAAGTGTAACCAAAGAATGCAAAACAAACTAAATTGGTACTGATAAAGCTAATAGTCTTGTGTAATTAAAGAGTAAGAATCATGGTGAATAAGAGCTGTGACCAATCCAATATAACATCATTGAGATACTGATGATAAAGGATACTTTCAGAAAGTAGGAGGAGTTTCAAGTATCTGCAACACATAAGTAGTAAACACTTTGCAAACCTGTTGAACAGCCAGTAGAATACTGATTTGGAGTCCCTGGTAAATTCTAGAATCAATGTAATTTAGTTCATAAATTCCACATTTTAGGAATTCTTAATAACTCACTCTCTGTAACACTAAGGAATGCTTTGGGCTGCATATTACAGAAAACTTCCAGCTGACAGTGGCTGAAGCCATAAATAAGAATACAGTTTATGTAACAAAAGCCTGCATGCATGTGGTTTGGGGGTCAGATCAGCAGCTCCAAATTTTAGGGCACTTGGTTGATGGATCTGTGTTCTCTAGGTCTTCTCCGGAGCACCAGACATCATGCTCAGGCCTCAGAATTAAAAGACAAGAAGCAAGGGTATGGCCAGGGTGGTGAGAGAATTTCTCTCTCCTGCCTGTCTGCTTTTATTGGGGTGGGGGGGTGGGAATCTTCCCTAGAAGCCTACCAAGAAGACTTCCTCTCCTGTCACATTGACCAAAACTGGGTCTTATGGCTAAGTAAGCTGCAAGGGAGACCAGCAAGATGGATATATTGGTTTTTTTCAGCTTCTAGAAAGAGAAATGAGCAAGAAGGAATTTGAAAATGGCTATTGGATAGTTCATTAATAAGTGTTGGTCATATTTTCTGTGTTTGGAATCCATTACTTTGTCTGGTTTTCTTACAAAATGAAGGCAAGCCTCTTTATCATGGCACAGGTCTTTCATAAACAGGCCTCTGTCTGCCTCTTTAGCCTCATCCCCCACCCCCACCCTATCCCACAGGCAACCTGGGTTTTGACCATTATGGGCCAATTGCTGTTCTTACACCACAGCATCCTGTCCTATACTTCTGTCTTAGCTTTCCTTCCTTCCTTCCTTCCTTTTTTGAGAGAGAGAGAGAGGGAGATAATGCACATTGGGGTGGGGGGCGGGGGCAAAGAGTGAGGGAGAGAGAGACTCTTAAGCAGGCTCCACACCCAGCCCAGAACTCTACATGGGGCTCAATCTCATGACCCTGAGATCATGACCTGAACCGAAATCAAGTCAGACACTTAACCTTCTGAGCCATCCAGGCACTGCTGTGTTAGCTTTTCTGTTCACCCCTTAAAGACACTGTCTGTGAAGTATTTTCCAGCCTTCTTGATCACCCTAGGAAAACATTCTCAAGGTGCCTGGGTGGCTCAGTCAGTTAAGCGTCTGCCTTCGGCTCGGGTCATGATCCCAGAGTCCCGGGATCAAGTACCGCATGGGGCTCCCTGCTCAGCGGGGAGTCTGCTTCTCCCTCTCCCTCTGCCCTTCCCCCTGCTCGTGCTCTGTCTCTCTCACTCTCTCTCTCAAATAAATAAATAAAATCTTAAAAAAAGAAAAGAAAAGAAAAAGTCATTCTCTCCTCGAAGTTCCCTCAGCCTCCTATATTCTGCTATAGCACTTTATCACATTCTTTTGATTCTGCTGGCTTACTTGTCAGTCTTCCTCACCAAACCCTGAAGGACAGAGATTTTATCTTGCCATCTTTGTGCAGCACCTTGCACAGCACCAAGCATGTAATAATAATGCCATAAAATCTCGAGTGCATAAAGGGAGAGATGAAAGAATGAATCATGGATCCTTCCTCAATCCTCAATGGCCTGGGTATAAATGTCCTGGACGCAGGCATGGTTTTCTTTCTTCTTTCTTTTTTCTTTGGCAGTTTTGCTGTCCTGCACATTTTTCTCTGGATGTTTATCTTACCTGTTAGCCCAGGACTAAGGGCCTGCTTTCCGGGTGGCTGCTTTGTCCATTGTCACTTGCTTGTAGGATTCTTCCTAAGCCTCAGGCTTAGTCTGACACCTTACTGCGTTTCCTCTCCCTGCCTTGACAGAGGGTCCCTCTCTGCTGTCTGCTTCCAATGCTAAGGCTACACAGTCTCAACGGGCCGCAAAGAGGCCTTGACCACTGAAGCAAGCCAACCTCTTGCCTCATTGTTTTGTTACTGATTTTACTGATTCCACTTTTCTCACTTTGTTCTCCAATGGGATAGAAGCTCCATGAGAAAATACTTTGTTTGAAAAAGCAGACTGGTTTCCTATTTGAAGATCTTTACCACATCCAGAAAAGATACCAAGAGAACTCATCGTTTCTAAGGCTCTCACTGGTTTCTTTCTTGCCTGGCTCAGTTAGTTATGTCTGGGATAAGGAGGTCAGCAGAAAACATTTTACTCCTTTCTGCCTGTTATTTAGTTATGGTTTTGAAAATGTTCTGTCTCCAGGAAAGAAGTAATATGACTCTTCCCAAATTTTCTCACTGACTTCCAAATGGGCTTGAATAGTAATTTTCCCAGACTTCTGACCTACACATATACTACGCAATGTGAACCTGCAGTTGAATTTCTTGGTGCAGTGTATATGGGTAAGAGGTTGAAAGACTTTGTACTCAGGGCTCATAATTCAGAACAAGCCAAAGGATTTGTCAATTGACAGGGGAACAGAAAGAGTGCACAAGTGACAAGGGGACAAGCCTCTCTGCTTTAACATGAGTTTTCATAACTTGACTTTAATATGATTGATTAGAGAACATTCTATTTTATTGGATTAAGACTGGGAATTAGCATTAGTTGGAACAAAATTGCTATGCTGGTTGCAGCCATCTTTGTTTACATGACTATGTGGTAAGACAATGGGGGATGAAGGTGATAAGAGCATGTCTTTATTTTTTTTATTTTTTTAATTTAAATTCAATTAATTAACATATAATGCATTATCTGTATCTGGGGTACAGGACTGTGATTCATCAGTCTAATATAACACTCAGTCCTCATTACAACATATACCCTCCCCAACGTCTATCACCCAGTTACTCCATCCCTCCACCCCTCACCCCTCCAGCAACCCTCAGTTTATTTCTTATGATTAAGAGTGTCTATGGTTTGTCTCTGTCTTTGGTTTCATCTTGTTTTACTTCCCCTCCCTTTCCCTATGATCCTTTGTTTTGTTTCTTAAATTTCACATATCAGTGAGATCATATGATAATTGTCTTTCTCTGATTGACTTATTTTGCTTAGCATAATATCCTCTAGTTCCATCCACGTTGTTGCAAATGGCAAGATTTCATTTTTTTGATGGCTGCATAATATTCCATTGTGTATATATATACATCTTCTTTATCCATTCATCTGTCAATGGACATCTGGGCTCTTTCCATAGTTTGGCTATTGTGGACATTGCTGCTATAAACATTGGGATGCACATGCCCCTTCAGATCACTACATTTGTATATTTGGGGTAAATCCCCAGTAGTGTAATTGCTGGGTCATAGGGTAGCTCTATTTTCAACTTTTTGAGGAACCTCCATACTGTTTTCCAGAGTGGCTGCACCAGCTTGCATTCCCACCAACAGTGTAGGAGGTTTCCCCTTTCTCCACATCCTCGCCAACATCTGTCATTTCCTGACTTGTTAATTTTAGCCATTCTGACCAGTGTGAGGTGGTATCTCATTAAGGTTTTGATTTGGATTTCCCTAATGCTGAGTAATGTGGAGCACTTTTTCATGTGTCTGTTGGCCATTTGGATGTCTTCTTTGCAGAAATGTCTCTTCATGTCTTCTGCCCGTTTCTTGATTGGATTATTTGTTCTTTGGGTGTTGAGATTGATAAATTCTTTATAGAATTTGGATACTAGCCCTTTAGCTACTATGTCATTTGCAAATATCTTCTCCCATTCTGTCAGTTGTCTTTCGGTTTTGTCGACTGTTTCCTTTGCTGGCCAAAAGCTTTTTATCTTGATGAAGTCCCAATAGTTCATTTTTGCTTTTGTTTCCCTTGCCTTTAGAGACGTGTCTAGCAAGAAATTGCTGTGGCCGAGGTTGAAGAGGTTGCTGCTTGTGTTCTCCACTAGGATTTTGATGGATTCCTGTCTCACATTTAGGTCTTTCATCCTTTTGGAGTCTATTTTTGTGTATGATGTGAGGGAATGGTCCAGTTTCATTCTTCTGCATGTGGCTGTCCAATTTTCCCAATGCCATTTGTTGAAGAGACTGTCTTTTTTCCATTGGATATTCTTTCCTGCTTTGTTGAAGATTAGTTGACCAGAGTTGAGGGTCCATTTCTGGGTTTTCTATTCTCTTCCATTGATCTATGTGTCTGTTTTTGTGCCAGGACCATAGTGTCTTGATGATGACAGCTTTGTAATAGAGCTTGAAGTCTGGAATTGTGATGCCACTGGCTTTGGTTTTCTTTTTCAACATTCCTCTAGCTATTTGGGGTCTTTTCTGGTTTCATACAAATTTTAGGATTATTTGTTCCATTTCTTTGAAAAAAAGTTGATGGTATTTTGATAGGGATTGCATTGAATGTGTAGATTGCTCTAGGTACATAGACATTTTCATAATATTTGTTCTTCCAATCCATGAGCATGGAACGTTTTTCCATTTCTTTGTGTCTTCCTCAATTTCTTTCTTGAGTATTCTATAGTTTTCTGAGTAAAGATTCTTCATCTCTTTGGTTAGGTTTATTCCTAGGTATCTTATGGTTTTGGGTGCAATTGTAAATGGGATCAACTCCTTAATTTCTCTTTCTTCTCCCTCATGGTTGGTGTATAGAAATGCAGCTGATTTCTGTGCATTGATTTTATATCCTGCCACTTGACTGAATTCCTGTATGAGTTCTAGCAATTTTGAAGAGCATGTCTTTAGATCGGTACTGGGCTGATGGTAGCTCTGATGATGACTGGAAAAAGAAAAGCAATTAGTCTTGCAGTGCAGTGGAACTGGTCCTCAGAACATATGTGGGGATTTTTAGTTGCCAAAGTAACTGGCATGAGTAGATTTATTGGCCATAAGTGGGTGGAGGCCAGAGTTGCTGAATGCCCTGCAATGTGCAGAACAGACCCACACAAGGAGGGATTAGCTTGCCCAGAATTTAAAATGTCTAAAGTCGGGGCGCCTGGGTGGCTCAGTTGGTTAAGCAACTGCCTTCGGCTCAGGTCATGATCCTGGAGTCCTGGGATCGAGTCCCACGTTGGGCTCCCTGCTCAGCAGGGAGTCTGCTTCTCCCTCTGACCCTCCCCCCTCTCATCCTCTCTCTATCTCATTCTCTCTCTCAAATAAATAAATAAAAAATCTTTAAAAAAAAAAAAAACTTTAAAATGTCTAAAGTCGTACTTCCCTGATCTACCCCTGACCGAAGGATAGAAATGGAAGCTGGAGAAAAAACAATACACACAAAAAAAGTTACAAGAAAATTCATAAAGGAAAACTTTTATTGTTGACTTTTTTTTAAAGATTTTTATTTATTTATTTGACAGAAAGAGACACAGCGAGAGAGGGAACACAAGCAGGGGGAGTCGGAGAGGGAGAAGCAGGCTTCCTGCTGAGCCAGGAGCCTGATGCTGGGCTTGATCCCAGGACCCTGGGATCATGACCTGAGCCAAAGGCAGACGCTTAACGACTGAGCCACCCAGGTGCCCCAATTGTTAATATTTTTAAGTCTAAAAATCTATGGCTTTCTAACCCTCTTTGTTTCACTGAAACAGAAGTTTTGTTTTGTTTTTTAATTTTTTGTTCACTCATGTAACAGGAGGTTCCTTAGGCAAGTAACAACCTTTAGCAGGACAAACAGTAAAAGAGGAAATACTTCCCACCATTTGACCTGTTACACATTTCCTTAACCAGAGTGGGCTTTCTTGTACTTGTCAATTCCCACCTCCACTTTGGGCAACTTTTGCTTTAAAGAGAAAGCCAACCTTGTACAAGAGGAACATGTTGACCAACTCATACTTCTTTCAGATGTCATAAATAAAGCTAGAAGTGTCTTTAATTTGCCCTCACTTTACAATAAATTGTAATATATTCAACATCCCTTTTGTCTATGGTACTTCTTTTTTTTTTTAAATACACCTTCTCTTGGGGCATCTGGCTGGCTCAGTCAGTAGAGCTGTGACTCTCTGGGTCATGAGTTTGAGCCCTATGTTGGGTGTGGAGCCTACATAAAGAAACAAACAACAACAACAAAAATCTTCTCTCACTGATGGAAAGTCAATGTCCACGTTGATTGTCCATTTTAGAAGTTAAACTGTCTTTTCTCTGGTTGCTCCTAAGATTTTCTCATTATTCTAACACTGTATCTTGCAATTGTATTATATGTCTAAGAATGAATTTGTTTTTATTTATGTTGCTTAGAATAATGTATGTTGCCTCAGTCTGATGTCTCATGTCCTGATTCACTTCTGGAAATCTCTTTGCCATCTTCTCTTCATACCCAGATCTTTTCATCCTATCTTCTACTTCTTTTAACTCTTCTTTCATGGTTTCTGTCTTTTTATTTCTCTGTGTTCTGGGTTATCTCCAGAGATTTATCTTTCATTTTGCTAATTTTCTCTTATATTGTAACTAAACCATTATTTATCAAGTCTGTAGAGTTTTTAAAAGTGACTCTGTTGTGTCCTTTCTATGATTTTTTTTTAATGATCCAATTTCTTTCAGCTTTAGGGATCTGTTCATTTTAAAATACATATATTCTGTCTCTTTAAACATTTAAAACATGTTTTTATTCAAGTCCCCTTCAGATTGCTTTGTTATTACAGCTGTGAAATCTCCCCTTTGTTAGGACTGGGGGTTCTCTTGTTTGCCACTAAGCTTTGTCATGTAATTACTGCACTTGAGTTCATCTTCCATAAGAGTTATCTTTCCTAGCAGTTTCTCACGGGCCCGGGAGGACCCCTCAGGGCTGGTTTCACATCACCTCTATTGAGGTTCCAAACTAACTAACGCAGGTAGTGTGGATTTAGATCCTTTCATCTGAGCAAAGATTAGACTCTTCCATATGGATTATTTCCTCCTCATCCCCAGGCAGATGGCTGCCTCTGTGGTCTAAGCCCCATTGGTCACATGACCAAACAATTCTTTCTTGTCTTTTCTCTTAAGGTGGAAGATGGAGTTCTTGCTGTCTATAGGATCTGCACCTTACTCTTATCTCCACAAAGTATTAAAGTCCCAATTATGGTATCTGGTGGCTCATGGGCTGTGCAGCTTTAACTCCTTACTCTGGGACTTTGAATCCCTTCCTCATTTATATAACCCGGAGATTTTTTTTTTTTCCCTAGTGTTGAGCTTAGCTACACACTATTAAAATAACTTAATGTGTTTTATCAAGATTTCTATGTATTTTGTTGTTGTTGTTAGAAGGATAGAGGAATTTTGCTCTTCTGCTTAGCCTACCATCTTAATTGGTAGGCTAGATGGTAGTCTAAGCAGAAGGACAAAATTAGGCCAGGCCTATCTTTAGCTGGAAAGTGTTTTTTATTCTGGTACAGATTAGGTGTTCAAGAAATGGTTGTTGAATTGTTATATAATTAAAGTACATATCATATTCTGGCCAAGTTGAGCCTTGTATAAAGAAGCTTTAAATCAACATTATGGAAAACACATAGAGCAAGAAACTAATGCTGTTGTTGGTGTGTCAAATTGCTTACTCATAGTGGAATTTTTTTCTCTTTTTCACCATTTAATTGCCTGTTAGGCTTATCTGAGAAACTGATTCTTTATAGCTCTGTAATTAAGTGAAAGAGTCTTGGATTTTGGTCTCAGCAGATTCTGGGTTTAAATTCCCCATTCAAAAGTTCAACTCACATAGTAGGTACTCAGTAATCACTTGTGGAAGGAAGGAATGAGGGAAAGAATGATCTTACTAAATGTCAGTTCCTCCCAAGTAAAATATGGATAGTTATAGTAACCACCTCCTGAGGTTTTGAGAATTAAGTGAGCTCATGCATGTAAAGAATCTAGCATAGTGTATACCATAGGGTAAGAGCTCAGCAAATGTTAACGATTATGATTCCATAGAGTTACATGAAATGCATATTTCAGGGCCTTTGCATAGAAGAATTTAAATAATTATGTATTTGCTTTACTTTTTCTTTTGTTTCCCCTATTGCTTCCATTATCTAGATCTTACTTTGAAAAGATGTCTACTCTTTATAGGTTCACACTCATAGATGGCAAATAAGATCCCAATTTTACTCATAGTTCTACCCAGACTAAATTTCTGGAAAACAAAAATTCTGATATTCTTATATATTAATAACAATGGAATGGTTGATCTCCAGGTAAGTATTTACTGCATTATTAGAAAAATTAAACCAAGAAAGTAGAACCTAAATAGAGGCCTAGCATCTTCACACCAGTGGAAACCATATCATGTTATTCTAAAGAAGAGAAAAAGACTTTCCTGATTTAATAGATATTAAAAACAAGGGAGAAATAAAAACACAAATTTCCTTGAGTTCATTCTGATTTTCACTGATTACTTTTTTCAAGGGAGTTAAAATATCTTAAAGAAAATTAGATCACCATATAGTTTTGTGCTATTATAGTCCTTTTAATATTTAGCTACAATTTATGTAATTTAAACTATAAATTTTAGAATTCTTTTGTATTTCCCTGCTTGATAATAAATACAGAAAGTTACAGTGCCATCTTGTGAAAAAGATGCAGAATTGCATTGTATTAACATTTGAATAAATTGACATAGGTGGGGAAAGGGATACTGAGTTAAAGAGTTGTGCATAGTAAAGATCAATCCGCATATTTCTGTTAACTTAGCTAGATTTAATGTTAAAAAAATAGAATCTAGGTGGGTTCGCCACCCTCCCAGATTTTGCTGTAGCATGAATAATAGCCAGAAAGGAAAGGTTAATGTACTGAATTGAAACCATGCAAGAGGAATTACCAAATTTCAGAACTTTTTGATTCCAAAGGGAGAAAGAATGAGAGGAATAAATTATGCCTGATTCTCTGAATTCCAAAGCTATATATGTGATTGAGCCAAAGATGTGCTACATACAATTGAGAGGAGAAGAATTTGTTCCCAACCCTGGATAAATAATGCACTGTGTACTCACTGGAGCCTTTACTAAAGCAGGGACATCCTTTAGTTGTCATAGAAAAAGAATCCAGGGAGCTGCCAGAGGTTATTGTCACTTATAGAAAAGAGTTATCCTATACGAATGAAAGTGACTCCAGAATATTTATTTTAGTTTGTTATAGGAAGACCAGGAAACATTTGTTGGTAGGTTCAATATGAAGCATATTATAGCTAAGTTCAAGACTCTTTGAGTGATCTGGTACAAGAGGCAACGCTGCTACGTGCCCACTGATTGAGGAGCTCTCCCCTTGCCTGCTTGTATGAGAACACCCCACCTGCATGCATGTTGAAACAGTCGTACCTGGTCATCAGGACACTACAGAGATCTGGTGAAGGCACCGACATGGGAAATGGACTGTATTTGAGGTTTAACAGGGGACCCAAAGGAAAAGAACAGATTGTTCTTGTTAGGATAAGCCAAAAGAGAGAAAGAAAACGAAAACGAGGAGATAGAATCTGTGAGGCAGTAATGGTTGGGGGCGGGAGATGATTAGGTGATCAGGTGAAGGGATGGTAATAGCAGTTGAGATGGAATCACATTTTTGTGGTATCATTTTGATGGCCAAAAGATAGCTTCTGGGAAGTATGCTAAAGAAATACCAAGGACAAGGAAAAGATGAAAGAATAGTAACAACGAAAGGGCTCATTTTGGGGGGGGGGTGGAGAAAGAAAAAATTGGATTATTTCCTTATGATCCTGCTCCTGTTACCAATATTTTGAGTTCCTTAACTGATCTAAAAGTCTGTGGGAGTTGCTAGCTAAATAATTTCTCTGCTTCTACTCCCTCCTATATGTTTAAGGAAGTAGTCATGCACATGCAGCGAGGCATGAAACTGAAAGAATTTTATTCCTAAAACCTTGCTTTGAATTTTCCTGCCTTCGTGGATTTAACTTAGATCCTTTAATGCTATAATAATTTGGTTTCATACTGAATGTCCTTTGGGCTTTCATTGTCATTTATTTATTTTTTTTTAAGGAGTTTTCCATGAGTTCAAAATAATCCTTTTGGCAAAAGGCAATTGAATTATAGTGACAGCCTAAAAAGAACCCAACATGATACAATTCTCTAGTGAGATCAGATTTCCTGCTAAACCCAGATGATTGTATAAAACCAAAATTTGTATTTGCATTTTGAGACACTTGACTGAAAGTCTTGATCAAAACCTAAAGCATCAGATAACAGTGAATCTCTCATCTACATAAAGCAGAAGGGAATTAAGAGTTTAAGAGACTCCTCTAGGGCCGTAAGTTACCATGGCACAGCCACTCAACCAGGTTTGAAAGCATGTTGATTAGCTACCAAACTTCCCCAGTACTCATCCACTCGCAGGCAGAGAATATGTCCAGTTGCTTCCATATGATGGAGATTTTCCATGCCGCAGGAATGGCTAGCACACATTCCCAACCTTATCACAACAGTGAGTAGATTGTATGGTAACTAGTTTTATTTTAAGTGGCACCATTCTCTGAAGACCTACCTGCTGATACAACACTGAAATTATGGCTCCACCAATTAAATGCGATGTGACCTCAACCTCTCAGTCTCAATTATATTCAATAGGCAAAATGAGATGATATTAGTTCCTATCTCATAGACTTTTCTGAGTATCACAGTGCTTGGCATCCTTGAAGCTCTCCGGAAGTGTTAGCTATTATTATTATAACATATAAAGAACCAACATATAAATGTAAGCTTATAGCATGTATATGTTTATACACTACTAACATTCATAGGGTAAGATCACAGAGTTGAATCAGAAATACTGAAATGAACCAGGAGCAGTCTAAGGGAGGTTCCTGAGGAAGCAGCACAGAGCAGAGGAATTTGGGAAGCCCCTTCCTTCCTCAGTTTCTCACATATGTATCATTGTATCTATAAATCTTTACTGCTTGAACTTAATTATTTATATTCCCATCTTCCTTCATCGTTATCAAAATGGATCTCACCTGGGAGCAGCATGGATCTCACCTGAGAGCCTTTTAAAAATCCAGCATCTCCAACCCCACCCCAGACCTACTGCATTCACAACTGCATTTTTAACAAGATGCCCAGGTGTTTCCTCTGCACATTACAGACTGAGAAGCACCACTTTCTTAGGCCTTAAGCTTCTACTGTGGTGCCTGGTACTTAGCAAATGTGTGATTATATTTATTTATTGAATGAATTAAGTTGAATTTATGGAGGCCACCAAATCGAGCCTTAGGTGATGAGAAAAGTAATTTTTTTATATTAAAGATTTTTATTTATTTATTTATTTGTCAGAGAAAGAGAGCATAAGCAGGGCGGTAGCAGGCAGAGCAGGCAGAGGGAGAAGGCTCCTCACTGAGCAGGGAGCCCGATGTGGGGCTCCATCCCAGGACCCTGGGATCCTGACCTGAACTGAAGGCAGAAGCTTAACTGACTGAGCCTCCCAGGCGTCCCAAGAAAAGTAATTTTTTAACCCAAGACCAAGCCTTGACCTAGAGCTAAACTCCTACAGGAACTACAGAAACTAGGAAAATCATCTGTGTTGACCAAGGGATAGAAGTAGGGTTCTACAAGGGGAAAAAACAAAGTGATTAAGGATTGGAGCTACTTTGCAGCGGACCCTGGGGAAGGAAGCCCTGGAAATCGCCCACAGAGACTCTGTGAGTATAGTTCATATCATGAACTCCTTCCATAGCAGTGTGATATGTTGTGTTCTGAAAACAAATGGTGTCTTGTGTCCTTCGCCAAGGGAGACTATATGCGACAGTGGCAGAAGTCTGAGCTGGGCAGATGGTTAAGCGTCTGCCTTCAGCTCGGGTCATGATCCCAGGGTCCTGGGATCGAGTCCCACATCGGGCTCCCGGCTCAGCAGGGAGCCTGCTTCTCCCTCTGACCCTCTCCCCTCTCATGCTGTTTCTCTCTCGCTCGCTCTCTAAAAAATAAATAAAATCTTTAAAAAAAAAAAAAAAGAAGTCTGAGCTGGGGGTACAGACAATCCCCCCCCCCCACCTCTGGAGGAGGTGGGTTATCAGGGAGCTTTGTTTAGGGGACCGACTCAAGGATCTTAATTTGAAAAATGATTAAGTAGAAGCAGTACCTACCCATTCTCCTGGACCACAGTTTTAGATGCATGTAGAAATTGCTACCTAAAGAAGTAACAGTTCGTCTTCATGTCTGCTTCTGGAGTTGATCCTAACTCACTGGAGATGCCGGCAATGATTCTGAAGTGTTTGCTCAGACTATAAATTTAAGATATTTATTTTCTAGACTTCCTTTTTAAAAAATTGTACCCCTGTGTGTTCACTTAGTTTTGTAAAAACAATCACTGTTCGTCCTTTCCCCTTGCATATCATCTATCCCTAAGCCTTGCTAACCTGTCTTCCCAATCAGTCTTGCGTAAGGTTCTCCCTTCACATTTCTGCAGCCACATGTCCAGAACAGTCTTCTCATTGGGACTTTGGCATCAAGGTCAGAACTCTGGAGTCAGGTGGAACTGAGCTTGACTTTCTGCTTCATCCCTTGTTATATGTGTGACCTTAAGTTTCCTAACCTCTCTGTTTCAGTTTCCTCATTTGCAAAATGGCAATACTGGTGGCGTTTTCCTCACAGAATTGTTATATGGGGGCGCCTGGTTGGCTCAGTCGGTTGAGCTGCCAACTCTTACTTTCGGCTCAGGTCATGATCTCAGGGTCCTGGGACTGAGCCCTACGTCGTCGGACGCCTTGCTCAGCAAGGAGTTTGCTTGAAGAGTCTCTCCCTCTGCCACACCCCCCCCCAAACCCCCGCTACCACTCACACTCTCATGCTTTCTCTCTCTCTAGAATAAATAGATCTTAAAAATAAAGGAATTCTTATGTGGAAGTAAGATAGTGTTTGTGTGTAAATTAAAGATAAATATTAGTGTTTAAGAGCACAGGGTCTGGAGCTAGACTGCCTGGATAAATGTTTGCTACCAACTAGATGTGTGTCCTTGAGGAAATCATGTCACCTGTCTATAACTCAGTTTCCTCATCTGAAAATGGTAATAATGATGTGTTTACCTCATGAGGTTTTATGAGAATTAAATAAATGCAGTGATTCATAGGGCCTGGTACATTTAAGCGCTATACATGTCTCTTAATTTAAAAATTGCTCACAAGATGTGCTCAGTAATTTTTTTCTACTGCCTGCCTGCATTTTCTTTCTTTTTTTTTTAAAGATTTTATTTATTTATTTGAGAGAGAGAATGAGAGAGAGCATGAGAGGGAAGAGGGTCAGAGGGAGAAGCAGACTCCCTGCTGAGCAGGGAGCCCGACGTGGGACTTGATCCCGGGACTCCAGGATCATGACCTGAGCCGAAGGCAGTCGCTTAACCAACTGAGCCACCCAGGCGCCCTGCCTGCCTTCATTTTCATCACTGCCTCAATCCATTCCCATTGATCCCTTCAAGTCTTCCTCCAACATCCTTCTCAGCATTAGTTAGAATGCTCTGACCACAAATAACAGGAAACCTGACCACTAGGAGCTAAAATCATAATATATCTGCAGCTTACTTAACTGGTCATCTGGGACTAGGTGGGCCCAGAATTGATTCAGTAGATCAATGATGTCATCAAAGACCCAGGTTTCTTTAATCTTCCCACTTACCCAACCTCAGTATTTGAGAGAGATCTTTCCTCATGGACCCAAGATTGCTCCTGAAGCTCTAAGCACCATATCCCTTCATAACAGAATTCACAACATGAGTTCAACAAGGGGAACCAGATGCAAAAGGAGATAGCAAAATGAGCTTCTCCATGTTTATCTTTCTCTTAAAAAAAAAAAATCATTTTCCCAAAGCACCCAGTAGATTTGCCTCACAGTTTCTCCATGTTTATCTTTCTCTTAAAAAAAAAAATCGGGATGCCTGGGTGGCTCAGTCGGTTAAGCGGCTGCCTTCGGCCCAGGTCATGATCCCAGAATCCTGGGATCGAGTCCCACATCGGGCTCCTTGCTCAGCAGGGAACCTGCTTCTCCCTCTCTCTCCCTCTGCTTGTGCTCTCTCTGTCAAATAAATAAAAATCTTTAAAAAAAAAATCATTTTCCCAAAGCACCCAGTAGATTTGCCTCATAGCTCATTGCTCAGACTTGTGTTTCATTGTCAAAGCTAGCGGTCAACATCCATTAAAGCTTGACAAACCAAAGGTAGGATGGCGCTGGTGAGGCAATTAAGTGTCTGCCATACTTTTGTATGTCACTTTCCTATCTGGCTTCAAAACCCTTTCGTACCACCTCATTGTCGACCCCAAAAGCTCTAGCCTTCTCAGGTCCTGAGATTCCTCCATGATGTAGCCCTTTCATGTGCTCATCTCCATGGGTCTCCTCTGTAAGCCTATCCTAGAGCCATACTATCCTATCAGCCACTATCTGAACTGCTTTCTACTTGTCTGCTCTCCTTTCCCCATGTTTTACTGCCTGTGATATGTTTATCAGTTCTCCCTCTTCTAGCTCCCCATGACACATGTGCTTCCCTGCCCGTCTCTGCAGGTTAAAATGCAACCTTTCCTTAAAGGTCCCAATCAAATGTCTTTTCTACTGAAACACTGTCTGACCATCCAAGCAGAAAGACCTTTCCTTCTTTTACATTCCTCATGCTGTTTTATATTACCTAAGTGTTCTCTGATAGTTTAGCTATGGAACAGGGCTATCTATTTTTCACGTATATGCTATGTTTCTTTCAGATATGCTTAATAATAATTATAAAGCTGTATTTCAGGTGTTTACTATTTTCTGGACATGTAGGACATTGAGCACTTTGTTATCTCATCAAACTAACATTTTAAATGTGTAAATATTTCTTTTTAAAGTGTAAATATTTCCTTTTTTAAAGAGGAGTAAACTAAAGTTAAGTGAGATTTAGTGACTTGCCTTAAGGTCACCATGTGGCTGTATTTAAGTATTTATGTGGCCTGTGTTTTCAAACAGTATGCTACATGACTCCTTAATGTAGTTCTTTTCAAAGTAATAAGTCCTCATTAAATTTTTATTTAAATGAACAAAAGAGTATTTGTCTAAGTTGCTAATAAAGGTAGCCAGTCTGTATAATATGTCCCCTGCATCCACATCTCTCCCCTCTAAATTTAAATCCCAAAAAAACAAAATTGTGTCTTTTATGTGAGTTAAAATATCTGGATATCTACCCCAACCTTTCTCATTTTACCTTAGCTATGTAGTCTTTTATTCGTTCAACAGCAACAAATACCTGGATTAATTGAGCACTTATTGCTTATATTGTCAAGTAGTATGCTAAGTCACAATACATTTGGCTCCATCTAACCACCTCAACAGAAAGTGGCTTAAATATGTAGTGTTTTTTATTATCTCCCTTAACAACTGATAAGTAGTTGCAAGGCGGGTATAGCAGCTTAATGATGTCAGATCTCAGGATGGGTATCTCTGCAATTCTCTTGTCATTCCCTCATGGTTGCAATATGGCTGCTGCAACTCCAGACATCACATCCTCACACAACTCACAGAAGATTTTCCAGATTTTTCATTGTATCTCAGTGGCTAGAATTGGATTACATGCCTATCCCTAGATCTCTAGTCCCATCTTCCCTGAGAACAAGAATCTCCCATTACCTGAACTAAATTAGGATTCTGCTAGTAAGAAGGAAGGGAAGGGACATGGTTTTGAGTCACCAACAAAAATGGTCTCCTTATATAAGTGATAAAGAGATGACAAAAAGGTCATGGTTCTTGTCCTGATGAAGCTGATTCCTAGCAAGGGAGAGAGATACTAAATTAAAAAATAAAATAAAATAATGCATTGTATTGAGTGATAAATAGGAAATAAAGAGGATCTATGAAGTAGACTGATACCTGCTTAAACAAAGTGTTTTTGGAAGGACCCCTCAATGGAGGTGACATGTAAACAGAGACGAAAGAATGAGGATGAATCAGCCATATGCAGAGTGGAGAGGAACGTGTTAAACATTAACGTTTTTGATTTTCTGCATCTTACGTTTTGACATTTTGAGGGCCTTATAGGCATAGGAAAAGACTATCCCTCTCAAGGCTAGCCAATTCTTAAGAGGTAGCAAAGGGCCCGACCAGGAGCCCTCCTTTCATATGCAAAACAACCTGCCTGAATCTATATTCCTAAATACCGTACCTTATCTAGTTCTTGCACACCAAGCCAATGTTTCCCCTGCCCTAAATCATCCCAGGTCAAGATTACCAGCCAACTAGAGATCACCTCTATAGCTGGGATGATTCAAACTAACCAGTCCTTGACTGTATGTCCTGCCTTGCCTTCCATGGAAACCTCAATAAAGACCTTGATCTAGGCTTTCCTCTCACTCCTGTCTTCCGCCATGACCAAAACCCAGCACTTCCCCTTTGGCCCTGCGTGGTGTGGTATGTGTGCCCTTTTTTCTTGAGAAATGTAAGTAATAAAAATCTTCTTTCAGTGGCATTGGCTTTTCCATGGTGTCACTCGGTTACCTTCATAAATTAAGACCTGGGCACAGAACAGTGTGGAAACAAGTGTGAAAACCCTTGGTGAACACTGGAGAGAATAAAAGAAAGCAAGCATGGCTGCTTATTAGTTGGTATTAGAAGACTGGAGAGAGGTGAAGACTTCTAGCAGTTCACCAACACCCATTCTTCTCTTCTTTTATGGCACTAGAATGTAGCCAGGAAATGACTGTCCAACTGCATCATATCTCCCAGTTTCCCTTCACTTAAGTAGAGCCAATAGAATGTCAGTGGGAATGATGAATAATACTTTAGGACCAAAGCCTCAAGCAGTGGATGTACCTTCCTTATCCTCTCTTTTCCTCCCTTCCCACTGGCTACACCTTCTTTGTGGCAGTGACAGCTTTGGACAGTCCCAGGGCAACCCTCTGGGAAAAGTGGTATCCCAGATCAGTAGTGGCTGCATCACTCAGAAACTTGTTAGAAAGGCAGACTCTCTAGTATTAACCCAGACCTACTGAATCAGAAACTCTGACGACAGAACAAGCAACTGTGTTTTAGCAAGCCCTCCACATGATTCTGATGCATGCTCAAGTTTGAGAACCACTGGTTGTAGGAGAAAGAGGAGATACAAAATGAAAGCAACATGAGTCCCTAAACGTGGCACTTGGAATACAGCTGGATATATGAATCTGGAGCTCAGGAAAAGATTTTGAGTGGGAGATTATCAATGTAGGGTGATATCCAAAACCACAGGGATGGGTAAGATAACCCAGGGAGAGATTTAGAGAAAGAAAAAAGAAGAGACGTAGGTATGAGGCATGCATAGCTCCAATATTTAGGAAGGAAGAAGAAGAGTTGCCTGAAAAGGAGTCCAAGATATGGAGACTAGAGAGCCAGAAGGCAAGCTAAGAGTGTAATGTCATGGAAGTCAAGAGGGTAGGATGTTTTGGTGGGAGTTGGGGCCTCCTCTGCTCAATGCAGAATTTCTTCCCTCCCCATAGGGTAGCAGGGATGAATTGTTGGAGAACTGGCCCCCAACTCAAGGGTCCGGTCACACTGAGTCAAAAGTCGTCCCACCCCCTGCCAACATTTGGTACAAAAATGAATGTGAGGCTCAGCTCTGGTCAATGAGATGCAAGAAGTGTACTAGAGACATCTGTGAAAATTCTTCCTTTCTCTTAAAAGAGAACAACAGGAAGCTAATGTCTGCCTTGCCCATTGGATGTAAATGATATAACCTTATTGCTACTGGCAGGCATTTTATGACCATGAAGGGACCATGCGGGTATCATTTTAAGGCCATAAATTTCCTCATTTGTAAAATGGGAGTAATGCTAAAACCTACTTCACAGAGGATGAAGCTGGCATTTTGGATACCCATGCAAAGAGATGAAAAGAACCAAAGTCCTTGGTGACACGGTTGAGTGGCTGATCCACCAAAGGAAACTTGCTGTTTTTGTGAGCTAATACATTCCCCTGTTGTTTAGTCAGTTTAATTTAGGATTTCTGTTACTTGTAGCTGGAAGCAGCTTATCTGATACAGTGATAGATGAAGGCTATTTCTATTTTTAATTGTCAGCAAGTCACCCATTTATTACAAATTCTCAAGAAAGATTATTTGTATGAAGTACTATTCAATGAATATTGTAAAGCACTTTTCTAATAAAAGGGAATCAGCAACCTAATCTTATAAGACAACAAAAAAAAATCAGCTTAGAAATAATGGATTAAGCATTTTACTTATCTGGAAATGAATATATATTTCCTATTAATGTATTCTTCCACAATTCAAGTCACATTTTAATACTAAAATCTCACTGAAACTAATTTTTTGAGCTCTCATTTGGCATAAAAGATGCAAATATTGAAAGTCTATGTTTTATCCTTCCTTCAACCATCAGTGATTGTAGGGATTGAAAATTGGGTCTATGGAAAGACCATCCTGAATATTAAATATGCAAAATAGTATAAACATGAAAATATAGCCACACAAAGTCAATGGTTTGACTGGTTGAAATATTGATATCTTAATTTCATTTAGAAAATTGATCTATTAAAGCACAATGAAGCTTACTACTTCAGATTAATTTTATTTACTAGTGGAAGACTGAGGTTGTAGAAAGAATGTGAATCTAGAAATCAGGAGCTTTTTGTATAGTTCTAGCCCTTCTACTGGTTGTTGGTCTCAGGTACATAATTAACCTCTCATTACCTTATCTAAGAAAGTGAGGAGAGGTTGATCTCTCATATAAAGCTCTTCCAGTCCTACAATGCCATAATTTAAATTATGTCTTCAATTTTGAAAGTAAAATAACTAAAGGCACTTTTTAAATAAACATGTTATATAAAATGTACTTTATTTCTAATTCCAAATTGATCATTGCTTTCAATTCATAGCTTGGTCATTGTCCCAACATTCCTATTTGGAGTGATTTTCTAGAAGCAGGTAGGAAGCTCCCACATAGGTGAATTTTAATTAAAATGTCCATGTACCATGCACTAAAAAGACACATTTTCAAGAGAGGTGCAAATAGATTCTCACAATGAAAAAGGGCCATTTCCTCTTTGCAGTGGTTAGAAACAGGATTAAAATTAAGCATGATTCATAAGACAGTAATGCATTTTGTAAATCATGAAATTATCACAAACAATATTCTTATTAAAAATGCCACTGTCGGGGCACCTGGGTGGCTCAGTCATAAAGTGTCTGCCTTCGGCTCAGGTCATGATCCCAAGGTCCTGGGATTGAGCCCTGCATCGGGCTCCCTTCTCCACGGGAAGCCTGCTTCTCCCTCTCCCACTCCCCCTGCTTGTGTTCCCTCTCTCGCTCTCTCTCTCTGTCAAATAAATAAATAAAATCTTAAAAAAAAATTTTTTTAAATGCCACTGTCAACGTTCTCCATTATAAGTGTGGTAAGTGCTACATCAGCAGGATTAGTTGTGTGGTGTGAACAGTTTTTATTGTCTGATTTGTACTACGGTGTCTTCTATGACAAACTTGTTTCACTGGTCCATTGACCAAAGTCAGCCTGTGTGACTATTAACAGCAATGATGACTTTCTATATATGTCCCCCTATATTAGTCAACAGATGTTATATTTACTTCCTTTGATCTACTGTTAATTCCTCTTATTTCTCTCTTCGCTACCCACCCCTCAACAAAAGATGTGTATACTGCACATGACCATTAATTTGGGGCATTTTCTTAGTAAGTTCACAGTCTTCTCTAATTTTAAAAGGCAGTAGTATTTAACCTTTGGTTTGATAAATATGATTCAATTGAATTAAACTGCTGTTTTTCTGGAACTTAAAAAGTAAAATGTCAATATAAATATGTGGTAATTATCACTAGAACTGTTCATTTTTAACTATTAAATTTAAACAAAGAGCAATTGCTGTTTGTTCAGGCAAAACAAACAGTGCCTGCTTCAGATCTTTGTGATTAATCTGCTTCCCTGCCTGCAGATTTCGGAGGGAACACCACCTCAGGCTCAGCACACGCATCTCTGGAATGGAACAGGCTCTGCTGTCCCAGTCAATTATTAAGGTTTTCCCCAAGCAGGGGTTTGGTGGTAACGCAGGATCAGCTCAGGGAAGGGAGGCCAAATCTCAGGGAACGCAGAAGCACACACAAGGCATGGCAGAGGCAACCCAGTTCTAGAACAAGTGTGGGAACCAAAAGCGATGCTTTGCTCCTGGGGAGAGATTGGGTGAATAGGTGAGAAATGGAAGGACTTACACAGAAGGAACTGGTACGAGACACGGTGCCAGATCATGTGAGAAATTGCATGCAAAACAAATCTAATGAGGAAGGGGAAACTTTTTTAACCAAAGGTGCTGGCAGGAGCATGGTGGTATGAGGGCCAGACACACGTCCCCGGGGTTGTGCTCAGCAGGTTAGATCACCAGGGAGGACACCAAGGGGTGAAAGGGACACCTAGAGGTAGATAGAATGCTGTGTTGGAGACCTCCATGCTCCTTGAGCCTCCCAACTTGAATAAAAATCCACATAAAATTACAGAATATTTTATTTGGCTGAATTTCTTGTAGGAACTGGTGTAAAGGTCAAGATGGATGTTCAGGACATAATGAAGCAAAGATGAAAGCCTTCCAGAGGACTTGAGGGCGGTGATCTGTGGACAGGAATTTCTCTTGGGTCTGGGGGGAAAGTGGGTCCCAGGTGACCTTAGGTTACACAAGAGAAGGGAAATGGTGATTGCCTATTGTATTTTAGGCACTGGCTAGGTCTTCTATGTCATTAGTGTCACCAAATGAGGGGAGGGCAGGCTGGACCCAATCCCCTGGGGGGAATAGGGTTGGCAGGAACATAATGGACGGGTCCCTACTGCTGGCAGGAGACATTGCTGAGCTTCCATGGGAAACAGGGCACTGACCAGTGTAGTTAAGGTTGCATGTGTGTGAGCAGGAATTTGAGTGTGGGAGATATTGGCTAGGACACAAGAAACCCAAGCAGAAGAAGCCAGAGGCAGCCTAGCCCCCAATTATTTATGAAGTTCTCCTAGGTGGATTCATGGGCTCACTTAGCAACTCTGGCTTAGGCTTAAATATTTTCACACCCTAGTGATTCCTCAGATAAGAAAGTTGATAGACAGTTTCGATATCTTCTCATTTAACTTTGAGGCAGGGCAGAGTAGACTGCAGATGCAGGGGATCATCAAGGCCATCTGGAAAGCGGACAAGGACTGACATCAATACGGGCAGATTTTGATTTCTGAATGGGGGGATGAGACTTGTAAATGCTAACTTGTTAAGAACAAGTCAAGGTAATATATGATTGATTGCTATAATATGACAAAGATTAAGTAAGAACTAAGGCCTTGTAGAACATTAATTCATATATTAAATACACGTTGAGAAAATACTATAGGACAAAACCCATAATAGCTACTGGGGACACAAAGATGAATGACATGGTCACTTTTCTCAAGAAGATCGCTGTCTGGTGGAGAAACACATGCATTAAAGAATAATCAAAGCCCAAGGTGTTATATCCGATGTCAGTACAAAATCTTAGGGGAGCCCAGAGGAGGATGCCCAGCTCAGCCAAGGAGCCATGGACAGCCTCCCAAAGGAAGAAAGTCACATCAAATAAGATGTCGATATACAATCATACAGAAAGAGACAGATAGCTGGGACAGGGGTCCTGGATTACTAAATCCTTTTTAAACCAGTAGTCCCTTCTTACAAAGTCCTACAGAGAAATGTATACACAGAAACTAATGATCAGCTTTGGCCCTAAATCATTTGAAATGAATGAGCTAGGACAGACCATAAGGAACATGCAAGCCAGGTCACCTTGAGCTGAAGTAACCCCGGTGTCCTTCTTTGCCTCCTTCTGTCCTGTCATTCACCCTGGCTCCCACCTATCACAAGCTCCCTCGGGCTGAGGCTGCAAGAGCAGTCTCTGGGCTCATCGCACCTCTTCAGCAATACATCAGAAAACCACAACGACCGCCTTACGTGGATTCACTTCTTAACCCCTTTGCTCAGCCCAGGGAAAAGCCCCTTTACTCTCATGGTGATCAATGAAATGCCCTTCAAATTACCAGTCTCAACAATATGCCTGTACCTATGGAGAGGAGGTCTGACCTCCTTGGAGGCTCTGAGAGTGCTATATGACCTAATTTTGAACATGAGGAAACCTAGAAATGAGCCTTCTTAGTAGAAGGAACCTTACGCCAAAGACACCAGGCTTGAGAGATCCTCACAAGTCTAGGGAATGCCAGGGAACACAACACGGCTGGACCCCAGGATGTGAGGAAGGAGAGTGGGGCACAGCAGGAGAGGGGGTACACTTAGTAGCTGGGGCTTCATGAGTGGAGACTAATAGGCCTTCAGAGAATTGAAACTAGCAGTGACATGATCAGATCCTGACTGAGAACCGTCACTTGCTTATATAAAAAACCCTATTCTGGGGCGCCTGGGTGGCTCAGTTGGTTAGGCGACTGCCTTCGGCTCAGGTCATGATCCTGGAGTCCCGGGATCGAGTCCCGCATCGGGCTCCCTGCTCAGCGGGGAGTCTGCTTCTCCCTCTGACCCTCCCCCCTCTCATGTGCTCTCTGTCTCTCTCATTCTGTCTCAAATAAATAAATAAAATCTTAAAAAAAAAAAAAAAAAAAAAAAAAAAAACCCTATTCTGTACTTCACTACTATCCTGATTCTCATCCAATTCCAGAACTTATTATAAGGAGGTTCCTATAGTGGATGGTTAACTATATGCTCACTGCAAATTGGATGGTTTTGGAGAGTGTCCAGGAGGCAAGAGGTTCTAGTAGTGTGAAAGCAACATTGTGTCCTTGGGAGAAGAAACTATGGGGCACATTGGGCTGAAACTCTGGTTAAAACCACCAAGCAAAGGAGGAAGCATAAACTCCATTTTCACCTCCCCAGTTAGCATATTGGGTGAGGAAGCAGCTCACGGAAAGGAAGGGAAGCAGCATGAATCCGTTTGGTTCAGGGCCTTGAGAAAGGAGTCAGTAAGGATAATTTCTGAGAGCAGTTTAGAACAAAGTTATACACAACAAATTCTAACCCTGACCTATAGAGAACCTGTGTCAAGATTTTGAGGAAGTGGCACTATATTGGTTATCTCTTGCTATATAAGAAAATTACCCCAAAACTTAGTGAGTTAAACAATATTTGTTGTATCAAACTTTGTGTGTGTCAGAAATGTGGGCGTGGCTTCATTGGGTCCTCTGGCTCGAGGTCTATCGCAGGATGCAAATCAGGATATCAGCTGGGCTGCAGAAAACTCAAGGTTCAAATGGGGGAATATCCATTTCCATGTTCATTCAAGTGATATGGACAGGATTTAGTTTCTTGGGGATTTGGGGCTGGAGGTCACCCCTCAGTTCCTTGCAATGGGGGCTCTCCGGAGGGCAGCTCACAGCATGGTATATAGCCTCTATCAGAGTGAGAAGGTGAGAAAGTGAGAGAGGGTAAGCAGATCAGAAATCAGTCATTTTGTAACCGAATTTTGGAGGTCATGTTCCATCCCTTTGGCTTTATTTTCTTTGCTAGAAGCAGGTAGCTAGGCCCAGCCCATTCTGGAGAGGATGGGATTACACATTTGTGTGAATAATTGATCACTGGGAGCTATTTAATGTTTTTTATTTTTTAAATTAACATATAATGTATTATTTGTTTCAGGGGTACAGGTCTGTGATTCATCAGTCTTACACAATTCACAGTGCTCACCATAGCACATACCCTCCCCAGTATCCATCACCCAGCCACCCCATCCCTCCCACCCCCTCCACTTCAGCAACCCTCAGTTTGTTTCCTGAGATTAAGAGTCTCTTATGATTTGTCTTCCTCTCTGGTTTCATCTTGTTTCATTTTTCCCTCCCTTCCCCTATGATCCTCTATCTTGTTTCTCAAATTCCTCATATCAGTGAGATCATATGATACTTGTCTTTCTCTGATTGACTTATTTCACTTAGCATAATACCCTCTAGTTCCATCCATGTCGTTGCAAATGGCAAGATTTCATTTTCTTGATGGCTGCATAATATTCCATTGTGTGTGTGTGCATATATATATATATATATATATATATACACCATGTCTTCTTTATCCATTCATCTGTCGATGGACATCTAGGCTCTTTCCATAGTTTGGCTATTGTGGACATTGCTGCTATAAACATTGGGGTGCACATGCCCCTTTGGATCACTACATTTGTATCTTTGGGGTAAATACCGAGTAGTGCAATTGCTGGTCACAGGGTAGCTCTATTTTCAACTTTTTGAGGAACCTCCATACTGTTTTCCAGAGTGGCTGTTCCAGCTTGCATTCCCACCAACAGTGTAGGAGGGTTCCCCTTTCTCCGCATCCTCGCCAACATCTGTCATTTCCTGACTTGTTAATTTCAGCCATTCTAACGGGTGTGAGGTGGTATCTCATTGTGGTTTTGATTTGTATTTCCCTGGTGCCGAGTGATATTGAGTACTTTTTCATGTGTCTGTTGGCTATTTGGATGTCTTCTTTACAGAAATGTCTCTTCATGCCTTCTGCCCATTCTGAGATTGGATCATTTGTTCTTTGGGTGTTGACTTTGATAAGTTCTTTATAGATTTTGGATACTAGCCCTCTATCTGATATGTCATTTGCAAATATTTTCTCCCATTCTGTCGGTTGTCTTTTGGTTTTGTTGACTGTTTCTTTTGCTGTGCAAAAGCTTTTTATCTTGATGAAGTCCCAATAGTTCATTTTTGCCTTGCTTCCCTTGCCTTTGGCAATGTTTCTAGGAAGAAGTTGCTGCAGCTGAGGTCGAAGAGGTTGCTGCCTGTGTTCTCCTCTAGGATTTTGATGGACTCTTGTCTCACATTTAGGTCTTTCAACCATTTTGAGTCTATTTTTGTGTGTGATGTAAGGAAATGGTCCAGTTTCAGTCTTCTGCATGTGGCTGTCCAATTTTCCCAAGACCATTTGTTGAAGAGACTGTCTTTTTTCCATTGGACATTCTTTCCTGCTTTGTCGAAGATGAGTTGACTCTAGAGTTGAGGGTCCATTTCTGGGCTCTGTATTCTCTTCCATTGATCTATGTGTCTGTTTTTGTGACAATACCATACTGTCTTGACGATGACAGCTTTGTAATAGAGCTTGAAGTCCGGAATTGTGATGCCACCAGCTTTGGTTTTCTTTTTCAACATTCCTCTGGCTATTTGGGGTCTTTTCTGGTTCCATACAAATTTTAGGATTATTTGTTCCATTTCTTTGAAAAAAGCGGATGGTATTTTGATAGGGATTGCATTAAATGTGTAGATTGCTCTAGGTAGCATTGACATCTTCACAATATTTGTTCTTCCAATCCATGAGCATGGAACGTTTTTCCATTTCTTTGTGTCTTCCTTAATTTCTTTCTTGAGTATTCTATAGTGTTCTGAGTACAGATTCCTGTCTCTTTGGTTAGATTTATTCCTAGATATCTTATGGTTTTGGGTACAATTGTAAATGGGATCGACTCCTTAATTTCTCTTTCTTCTGTCTTGTTAGTGTATAGAAATGCCATTGGGAGCTATTTTAGAAGCTGTTGAGCACAGGCAGTAAAACAAAGAAAGAAATAGTCCCATTAAAAACCTTTCACTGCGGGACACCATCGAAGATGGAGCCTGAGGTTGTAGGTAAGGGGGAGCATGAGAGACTGGCTTGGAGGACAATCCTTCCCTTTGGGCATTGGAAATAGTGGGGGAAGAGAGCAGATTCTAGAAGATGGCAGAGAAGAAATACTCTCAAACTTTCTCAGGAAATCATGTGAGACTTCTGCTGGGCAAAGAATTGTAAGATTAGATTCCACTTTGCTGTTAATGACTCATTCGTCAGAATTCTTCTGCATCTTGAACATCTAGGAATTGAAGTCACAGCTGGATGCAGCCTCTCTTCATAAGGGTTCAGCTTCAGATAGTGCCAGACCTCCATCCCCGTATTAGTGACCCTAAGATTTCTCCGCCTGGAACATTCCTTCATTCCATAAAAGGATTGGTTGGCCCTGCTTATGTTACATACCCACAATTGGACCAATCATTGTATCCACAAGTGTGTGGTATCACAGTTGGCCTAGCCGGCAGCTCATGCCTACCTGTATGGCTAAAGACTGATGGTATCTTTTTTAGTCCTTAATACCAAATATTTCCACTTGCCTTCCAGGTACATGGTAGGATTGCACTTCCCTGTCCTATTGGAAGAAACTTATGGACATATGACTTTCTTTGACCAATGAAAGTGAGCAAAGTGATTTGATCTGACATTTTAAAAAAAGCTTTATTGAGATATAATTCATATACCATAAAATCCACCCTCTTCAATTGTACAATTCAGTAGTTTTTAGTGTATTCACAAGTTGTACAACTATCAACATTATCTAATTCCAAGACATATTTATCACTCCAAAAAGAAACCCCATACCCATTAGCAGTCACTCCCTATTTCCTCTTCCCCCTTCCTGGCCAATTGCTAATCTATTTTCTGTCTCTACAGAAATGTGCTATCCTGGATGTTTGCTAGAAACATGTGGCCTTTCATGATTGGCTTATTTCACTTAGCATGATGTTTTCAAGGTTCATCCAAGTTGTAGCATGACTCAATACTTCATTCCTTTTTATGTCTGAGTAATATTTCATTGTATAGACTTACCACATTTTGTCTATCCATTCATCCATTGATGGACATTTTGATTGTCTCTACATTTTGGCTATGTTTACAGGTTTTTGTGTGGACATGTCTTTTCATTTCTTTTGAGTAAATACCCAGGAGTGTGACTGCTGGATTATGGGGTAACTCTATGATTATCTTTTTGAGGAACTGCTAAACTGTTTTCCAAAGTTGCTGTACCATTTTACATTCCCACCAGCAATGTATAATGGTTTCAATTCCTCCACAAGCACTTCTTAATTTCTGTCTTTTAAATTAAACTATCCTTGTGGCTACCTCATTATGATTTTGGCTTCCATTTCCCTCATGACTAATGATGTTGAACATCTTTTCATGTGCTTACTGGTTGGTCATTTGTACATATTCTCCGGAGAAATGTCTTTTCAAATATTTTGCCCATTTTTTACTGGGTTGTGTTTTTATTGTTGAGTTGTAACATACTTAAATATGTAATCTTACATAAATATGTAATCTTTATATATTTTGGATACAGATCCCTTGTCAGATATGATTTAAAAATATTTTTTCCCAATCCTTGGGTTGTCTTTTCACTTTCTTGATAGTATCCTATGAAACTCAAAGATTTTCATTTTAATGAAGTCCAATTTATCTCTCTTTTCTTTTGTTGTTTGTGTCATATATAAGAAACCTGAGATTTAGTCCTATATCAAGAGTTTTATAATTTTAGCTTTTATAATTAACTTTACATTTTACATTTACATTTTATACTTATATTTTACATTTAGATTTTACAATTAGGTCTAAAATCCATTTCTATTAATTTTTCTATATAGTGTGAGGTAGGGATTCAATTTCATTCTCTTGTATGTAGATATCTAATTGTCCCAATGCCATTTGTTGCAAAGACTATTCTTTCACCATTGAATTTTCTCAGCACCCTTGTCAAAAATCAATTGACTATGAATGTAAAGATTTAATTCTGGACTCTCAATTCTATTTCATTGGTCTGTATGTTTAGCTTTCTGCCAGTGCATGTGTGTTACTTTTACGTGAAAGTTTTAAGAGCCAGCGCACAATTTGCCACACTTTATTCCTCTGCTTTTTCATTGGTAATGTTCCAGATTTTTTTTAAAGGTTTTATTTATTTATTCATGAGAGACAGACAGAGAGAGAGAGAGGGACTGGGATCTTAGCCTGGGTTCCAGAGTAAGGATAATGTGGAGAAGAGTCCTGAACCGAAGCACAACAGATACGGTGGGAGTGAGATTTCAAACTTTGTTTAAACTTATTAATAACCTGAGTTTGTTTACTAGCCTGTTCTGACAAATACAGCACTAAAATCGACAACTTTACACACAGTAAGGGTGGAGTCCCCAGAAAAGCTAGAAGGGAAATGAGCAAGCATGCTGGGCAAGCAAAACTTTAGCCGTAATTATAAACCCCAAGGACTATCAGTCAGCCCTAATTGTGTTGTATATTTCTTGATGTAGCCTGGAGAAATCTTGGTTACCTTAACATCAACGTAGATTGCTGATTACTCTGTCCTGGGTACTGGGGTGCTGGAAATTCAGTGTGTAAAATGACATCTCTACTGTCAGGATCTTACAATCTATTTGGGGAGATAGAATGTACACATGAAACACATGAAAAAGCTGCCATGTAATAAGTGGTGCTAGACAGGCTTAAAGGAGAATGGGGCAATTTAGGATGGTTAAGGAGGGTTTCACCATATTTTGATTGAAGTTGTGCCTTCAGGGAAAAGAAGGATGTAGGCAATCAAAAAGGAGAAGGAAGGTACAGGGTAAAGGTGAACAGAAGGGTAGACAAAGTAGTACCAACTTGCTTGGGAAACAAATAAGTAGACCAGTTTACTGGGAACAAGATCTGTTAAGAAGTAGTCATAAAAACAGTTTGCAGGTGAAACAGAAGTATGTGAATGATGAGTATTAAGTTTTATTTTGTAGGTTATGGAAAAACATTGAAAACTTTTTTGTGGGAAAACTGATGCTTTTGTGAAATTAATCCTACAGTAGTGTCATTAGAAGCAGTAGAGGTGATTCTACTTCATCACCTCTGAAATACCCTCTAAAGCTAGCTCTTTAGTGTGTCTGATTTACCATAGTTAATCAGTACAGTCCTGTAGAGACTTGGAAATGCCAACTCACTATCATTCTCTAAACTTGAAGCAGTCTAGGCTACTATAACAGAATATCATAGACTGGATGGCTTATAAACAACAGAAATTTATTTCTTACCATTCTAGAGGCTGGGAAGTCCAAGATCAAGGTTTTGGAAGATTCAGTGTCTGGTGAGGACCTGCTCCCTGGTTCATAGACAACACTTTGTTTTCTTATTTATTTCTTTATTCATGAGAGACAGAGAGAGGGGCAGAGGCAGAGGGAGAAGCAGGCTCCCTGTAGAACAGGAGCCCAATGCAGGACTCAATCCCAGGACCTTGGGAATATGACCTGAGCCGAAGACAGATGCTTAACCAACTGAGCCACCCAAGCGCCTGACAACACTTTCTTGACGTGTCTTCACATGGTGAAAGGGGAGAAAATGTTCTCTGGAGTCTCTTTTATAAGGGCACTAATCCCATTCATGAAGGTTCCATTCTCATGATCTAATCACCACCCAAAGGTCCCACCTCCAAATATCATCACACTGGAGATTAGGATTAAATTAATGAATTTTAGGTCCACAAGCTCTCAGTTCATAGCAATTACCACCTAATATTGGGAGTTTTCTATGCTGGGTAGCATCGTGCCAGTACACTGAATGATGATGTATATCAAACTAGGCAAAAAACAAACTGAATTTGGCCTTTAAATTTTTGGATCCAGTGGGCCTTGTGAACAGATTCCAGAGACAAATAGTAGACTTTAATAGTGAAGGAAGTTGAAGACTCGACCATCTGAATGTGGCAATCATGAGCCATTTTGAATGAGAGTTGGCAAATATTTTCCTGTCAATTCTAAGAAACGTGCAAACAGATTCTGTGTAAGTGAATGCAGAAGTGAACCTGTATCTCTGTTAAACCACAGAGAAATGAAATAAGCTGATTTTAAATTTCTAAAGGGAACTTAAACCACCTGCTAAGTTGTAGAATTTAATTTGCAAGATGAATACTTGGCAATGTGACACTTCTTTCATAGCTTCATTTGCTGTTTTAATAAAAATGTTCACAATGCTTTGGTTCCATCTGTTAGAATGAAAACAGCTAACTGCTATTCAAACAACAAAAAATACAGCTTTCTAGAAAACTATATCTAGTGCCGCCAAAATGTAAAGAGGTATTTATAAATTTCAAACTTCTGCCTGACTTCTAAAAAATGTTGTTGTAATTGCACTGCATCTTGGACTCAACATATAAATAATTTATGCAAAAATTTTAAATTTAAATGATTTCCCCACACTCCAAATGCAAACAAATGCTTTCAAAGTTACCATGACCATGAATCTTACTGCAGCAGGCTGCAGATTTTCATTATAACAATTTGTAAGCAAATATTTAGTTATTTTTATAAGCCACAAATCTGGCTGAAGGAGAAAATGATATGTAATAAATAAAAACTGTGCAATCCACAAAGTATGTTTGTTGTTACATTTCCAGATTGGAGATAACAATGAGCTGTAGTATGACAGCCTCTCTCCTTTACTGATTGAATTTCTGTAGCTTTTTTCCCTCAGAATAGACCAAAATTTTATAACTTTCAGGAAGAGTTATTTCTCAAGCACTAACCCCAGTGCTTACCACTGTTTTGGCATGTGTTAGGCACAAATTATGTGCTTGTTGAGTCAAAGAAGTACAATAGTAATCAACATTACATCAGAGAAAGACAGTGAGGGGAGAGACAGAGATGGGGACCAACTGTAGAAGAACGAGAGGAAGAAGAGCCTTTCTAACGCTCTGTCCCGTGGAATTACCTAGGACATTAGTTTCAGTTTGTCTAAGATTGAGATACTATGTAAAATTGAACTGTTTGCAGGGAGGAGAAATAACGGTGACAGTAACACATCAGGAGTCTGTAGAATGTTCTGTTGTCTTTCCCAAGCTGTCTCCTCCCATAAGGAAGCTTTTTACTTACCCTTGTTGTAGACAAGTAGAGCGGTAAGAATTTCATCTTGCAATTCAATCTTATATTTGATTCAAGGTGTCTTCTCTCAGTTCAAAAGATATTGAGAGCTAGACTCTTTGAATACTAGTTTTAGATATTTGAGTTTAAGCCTAGATGCTTTAAAGTGAAGACACTGAGAACCTTCAAGTTAAATAACAAGCTAATTACCCATTGAGCAGGAAATAGATACAATATTTCCTTAAGATCATCCTGGGAGCACCTGGGTGGCTCAGTCGATTAAGTGGTTAAGCGTCTGCCTTCAACTCAGGCCATGATTTCAGGGTCCTGGGGTTGAGCTGGGCTCTATGCTCAGCAGGAAGTCTCCTTGTCCCTCTCTCTCTCTCTCCCTCTGCCCTGCCGTCCACTCGTGCTCTCTCTCTCTCTCTCTCAAATAAATAAATAAAAATTTTCAAAAAGATCATCCTGAATTCTACATAAAGATCAAATAAGAAGAAAATGGACAATAAATAAGTTCACTCTTCACCTAGCTATTTCATAACAAAAACAAAACTTATGTCTCATTGCCAATTTTAAGATAGGCTAGAAACACCTAAAGGAAAGATACCTATGCAAAGAGAGTTACCAGTTTCAATATATTTGGTGATAGAGCCTGGACTTGGGAACCAGGTTTTAATCACTTACTACTCAGAAAAGTTTTATAATCTGTTTAATTCCAAATCTCCTCATCTGAGAAATGGGTATAATAATTACCCTATCTAGTTCATAGAGTACTGATAGGATGAAAATAAAAATAAGAGCATATGTCCAAAGTGCTCTGTTAATTGTATGGTGTTAAATAAAAATAAGGTATCCTTGACAAAGCTGTAGTGGTTTTAATAGCTACGCTCTTAACCCTTCCACAGGAAACAACTGCAAATAGCCAGTACAGGAAAATATCACTCGTTAAAAAACATTGATCGGGGGCGCCTGAGTGGCTCAGTCAGTTAAGTGTCTGCCTTTGGCTCAGGTCATGATCCCAAGGTCCTGAGACTGAATCCCACATCAAGCTCCCTGCTCAGCAGGGAGTCTGCTTCTCCTTCTTCTGCTCCCCCTGCTTGTGCTTTTGCTCTCTCTGTCAAATAAATAAATAAAATCTTTTAAAAAATAAAATAAAAAACATTGATCAGGAAAAGAAACTGACACAGCATTGATAAAAAGATATTACAGAAAAAAGATAAAAGTGAGTAGTAATATCAGTCAAGAACTGAACACTCTCCAAAAAATAATGCCATGGAATAGTGGTGTTTGGTACTAAGCACTTCATAATGAATATTTTTTAAATGGTAAAGGAAATAATTATTTCTGGGGTGCCTGATCGGCTCAGTCAGTTGAGAGTCTGACTCTTTATTCAGCTCAGGTCATGATCTCAGGGTCCAGGGATTAAGCCTCAAGTCCAGTTCCTTGCTTAGCGGGGAGTCTGCTAGGGATTCTCTCTCTCCCTCTCTCTCTGTGCCCCTACATGTGCACACTCTCTCTCGCAAATAAATAAATAAATCTTAAGAAAAAGAAACAATTATTTCTGTAAAAAGAAACCACGTGAAGCCCTATGTATGACTATTGTGAAATAACAGAAAGAAATAAAACATGAGGTCACAGAACTCAAAAAAAGTAGAAAAGGGAAAACCATTACAGAAATAAAGATGAACTGTAAAAGAATAATAGACACGGTGGAAAAATCATGGGAATATAAAGGATAGAGAAATAGAAATGAGAAAATTAAAAAAAAAATTTTTTTGTAAAGAGTTTAAAAGAACTAGAAAAAACACAATAGAAAAGTCAGGCAAAGAAGAGCCAGTGTATGCATTATTGGATTGCTTAAAGGTGACCAGAAATGGCAAATAATACAAGAAATTCTTTTTTTTTTAAAGATTTTATTTATTTGTCAGAGAGAGAGAGAGCACAAGCAGGGTGAGTAGCAGGCAGAGGGAGAAGCAGGCTCCCCGCTGAACAAGGAGCCTGATGCAGAACTCGATCCCAGGACCCTAGAATCATGACCTGAGCTGAAGGCAGCCGCTTAACTGACTGAGTCATCCAGGCATCCCAATTCAAGAAATTCTTAAGGTTATAAAAATTTTTGAATCACTCTATTGAAAGGGTTCATGGAACCCTGGTTCATGGAAAATTGACCTAAAATGGTCAACACCAAGGCATATCCTAGTGAAGTTACTAAGCTAATGATTTTATAACCACCCAGATTGTCCTTCAAGACCTTGAGAAACATTTTAAGCACGTAAGAACTCAAGAAATAAGAATGCCCATGAAACGGGCGCCTGGGTGGCTCAGTTGGTTGGGCGACTGCCTTCGGCTCAGGTCATGATCCTGGAGTCCCTGGATCGAGTCCCGCATCGGGCTCCCTGCTTGGCAGGGAGTCTGCTTCTCCCTCTGACCCTCCCCCCTCTCATGTGCTCTCTCTCTCATTCTCTCTGTCAAATAAAATAAATAAAATCTTAAAAAAAAAAAAAAGAATGCCCATGAACCTCTACTGAGGAAATTAATGGAGGATAAATTTCATCGACCAAGAAAGACTAGGAAACAAAAGTAAAAGAACTTGCAGTGAGAAATATATTTAACTCTAGAACTAAGACTGAAACAAATAAGACCAGAATGACAGAAATAAGCCGCATATGTCCTTACATTTTACAAATTAAGTAGTTAAACAAATTGGAAGAGTCAGGGGAGAAATAGGTAGGTTGCCCCATCAATAGTATCTGGAAGTCAATGGATACTACTTCAGGTTGACAGTCATATGCTGGATGTAAAAGAAAATTTAACAAACACTAAGAAATATAATTTTATTGACTCATAATGGAACACAAAGGGACAAAAAGAAACAAGGGGAGGAGAAAATATTTTAATAATATCATTGATCCTCATAGGAAACTAATAGTGTCTAGAGAAATAATGGTAAATAGAGAAATAAAAATTTAGACCCTTTTAAATGTCAAAAAACTACGTACACACAAAAATAAGCAAATTACACTGGAAAGACTTTTAAAAACAATTGTGATCAGATAATATAACATAGAA
Organism: Neomonachus schauinslandi; assembly: GCF_002201575.2. Taxonomy (NCBI): domain Eukaryota; kingdom Metazoa; phylum Chordata; class Mammalia; order Carnivora; family Phocidae; genus Neomonachus; species Neomonachus schauinslandi. The sequence continues at coordinate 44,905,607 of NC_058405.1, read as the reverse complement.
CAATATGACAGAAGACCAAACATATCTATCATATTGATAAATGTAAATGCTTAACTCACCTATTAAAGGAAAAAATATTTTCAGGTTAGAGATCAAAGAAAAACTTTGTTGTGTATGCAGAAGACATCTAAAACTTTCAGAAGAGTTGAAATTAAAGTAAGTCTTGAGAAGTCAAAATCAGATAAAGTGGAATTCAGGATAAAAGGAATTATATGATACATGTCCTTTATGATGCCAAAGGGGGCATTTGATAGTGAAAATATAAAAGTTATAAAAGTCTATACACCAATCAAAATAGCGGTGACATTCCTAAAGCACAAATGATAGGAATTACAAGGAGAAATAGACAAACACAAATGGAAGAGAGTAAGTTCTAAAAGACCTAAATAACATTAAATAAATCTATTTCATGCATGTTGAACTCTGTTCCTGAAAATATAAAATCCACCTTGTTTTCAAATACCTAAGGAGTAGTCATGGAAATTGATTATAATTAGACCAAAGAGTAACCCTCAACCAATAAATTTGATTACAATATAATAAAACTAGAAATAACTCAGAAAATAAAAGTCCTTTTCATCTGACAATTTAAAAAATTGTACACAACTTGGGTCTTGGGTCAAAGAAGAGCTATAAACTGAAACTGTAGAATTTAAAAAATATAAGGATAATTATAATGGAAATACTATTATCACAGTGCTAAAAAATGTCATGGCCCTAAATACGCGTATTACTTAAAAAAAAAGGAAATGGGGTGCCTGGGTGGCTGTCGGTTAAGTGTCTGCCTTTGGCTCAGGTCATGATCCCAGGATCCTGGGATCGAGTCCCGCATTGGGTTCCCTGCTCAGTGGAGAGCCTGCTTCTCCCTCTCCGTCTGCCTAATGCTCCCCCTGCTTGTGCTCTCTCTCTCTCTGTCAAATAAATAAATAAAATCTTAAAAAAAAGAGGAAATAAAAATAAATGAATTAAACTATCAATTTAAAAGGTTTAAAAAAGAAAAAATAAACTGAAAGAAAATAGAAGGAAGTATTAATAAATATGAAAGTAGAATCAATGAATTTTAAAAATAGAAAAATAAAACTGATAAATAAATCCAAAACCTGAGTGAGGAAAAAAAATAGAATATATAAACAATTTAACTTAATCAAGGAAAATAGGGAAAGGAGGACAAAGAATTCTGAGATTACTCTGCTCAGCTCTATATAAATAAATTGAAAAACCTAGGTGAAATGAATAAATTACCATAAAAAAGATAGACTATGTAAACAGACCAATTTCCAAGAAAAAAATAGCATTTGTCGAAGCATGATCTTCTAAAAACATTACCAGGTCCAGGCAATTTTACAGGAATTTTGTAAAACCTTTTAAAAAAAGAACTCCAATACTATTGGAACTATTTCAAGAAAATTAAAATTCCAAGTCTATTTTTTTTTCATAAGTTTGCAATGCCTGTATGAAAAAAAAAAAACAAAAACATTTAAACGCAAAGGAAGGGCACATATGGAACATTTGAACTAATGGAAATACATATTATATTTCTGGTTAGGATTCAAATCAGTTTCTTCTAAGTTAATTAGCTAATTTCTAATTTAATGCGATCCCAATAAAAGTACAACAGATTTATTTTTACCTAGACAAGTTGTTCCTAAATTTTACATTGAAAATTAAAAAGCAAAAATAAAACCCAAAAATTCTTTAAAAAGAAATAGTGAGGTAGAACTGCTCCTACCAGATAGTAAAGATTCCTGCCCCTTAGTTTATACTTCCTGTATAGTCATCTTCATTTGACTATGGACAGGACCAGTAAATATGATGGGTATCACTGCTGTGGTTGGATTAGATTAGATGGAAAACGTGAGTATTTTTGGCAGATGTGATTAAGGCCTCTAATCAGTTGGCTTTAAATTAATCAAAATGAAGATTTTCCTGGGTGGGCCTGACCTAATCAGGTGAATCCTTTAATAGAAAACTTAGATGTCAGAGAGTCTTCTGCTGGCCTTGCAGAAGCAAACCTCCCTGTTGTGAGAGGTCCTCTTGGGAGGGGGCACTTAGCAAGGAATTGCAGGGACCCTTCAGAGTTGAGAGTGACCCACAGCTAGAGTAAGAAAGAGGTTCCTCAGTCCTACAATTACAAGGAAGTGAATTCTGTCAACAACCGGGTGAACTTGGAAGAGAATCCCAAACTCTAGGAGGGGTCACAGCCTGGTGCATACTTAATTTTAGCCTTGTGAGACTGAGCAGAGGATCCAGTTAAGCTGTGTTTGGCCTCCTGACTCATAGAAACGGAGATAATAAATATATGTTGCATATGGTCATTGAGTGGTGCTAGTGGTGGTAGTTTGTTACACAGAAAGAAATAACAAATACATACCTAGAAACCTAAATTCCTAAATATAAAAAATGAAACTATTAAATAGAACAGGACGTAAATATATATAAAAGTCAATAATCAATAACATTTTAAGGAGATTATTGTTTTCCAGGGAATGTTGAATTTTCTAGCCTGGAGTTAACCAGAAGTGGAAATCCCCAACAATTTAGAAATTAGCAATGAGAACATCCCGAGGGGAAAAAATAAAACTCTGTGGGTTATAATCAATGCTATATTTTAAATAAATAATATACACAACTAAAACATTGGGGGGGACCCAAAAACATAAACAAAAAGAAAGCAGGAAAACATACGTGAAAAGATGCTCAACCTCACTCATCATCAAGGAATTGCAAATCAAAACTACAATGAGATATCACCTCACACCAGTCAGAATGGCTAAAATTAACAAGTCAGGAAACGACAGATGTTGGTAAGGATGTGGAGAAAGGGGAAACCCTCTAACACTACTGGTGGGAATGCAAACTGGTACAGCCACTCTAGAAAATAATATGGAGGTTCCTCAAAAAGTTAAAAATAGGGCGCCTGGGTGGCTCAGTTGGTTAAGCGACTGCCTTCGGCTCAGGTCATGATCCTGGAGTCCCTGGATCGAGTCCCGCATCAGGCTCCCTGCTCAGCAGGGAGTCTGCTTCTCCCTCTGACCCTCCCCCCTCTCATGTGCTCTCTCTCTCCTCTCATCCTCTCTCTCAAATAAATAAATAAAATCTTTAAAAAAAAATGTTTAAAAAAAAAGTTAAAAATAAAACTACCCTACGATCCAACAATTATGCTAGTAGGTATTTGCCCAAAGTTTACAAAAATACTAATTTGAAGGGACACATGCACCCCGATGTTTATAACAGCATTATCTACAATAGCCAATTATGGAAACAGCCCAAGTGTCCTTAGACTGATGAATGGCTAAAGAAGAGGTAGTGTATATATACAATGGAATATTACTCAGCCACAAAAAGGAATGAAATCTTGCCATTTGCAGTGACATGGATGGAGCTAGAGAGTATTATCCTAAGCAAAATAAGTCAGTCAGAGAAAGATAAATACTATACGATTTCACTCATATGTGGAATTTAAGAAACAAAACAGATAAACATGGTGGGGGAGAGGGGAGGAGAGAGACAAACCAGAAAACAGACTCTTGACTATAGAGAACAAACTGGGAGTTGCTGGAGGAGATGTGGGCAGGGGGATGGTTTAAATGGGTGATGGGTATTAAGGAGGTCACTTGTTGTGATGAGCACTGGGTGTTGTATGTTAAGTGTTGATCAATAAATTCTACACCTGAAACTAATATTACACTGTATAACTAACTGGAATTTAAATAAAAACTTGAAAAAAAGGGAAGTAGAAAGAATTAATTAATAAACCTAAAAGGAAAAATAAATTAAAAAGAGGAACAATAAAATAGACAAAACAAAAATAGAATTGATATGTAAAATCTTAAGCATGGTAAGGTAGGCAAACATCATATAAGTCTGACCAATGAAAAAAGAGAGGAAAGACAAGTATATACCATTAGTAAGTACTAATCAATTAGACAACAGAATGAGAAAAGAGATCCCGTTAAAAATAACAATTATATAAGTATATATTTATAATCATATAACATATATGATGTATATATATCTCCTAGGAAGAAGCCTAATAAGAATGGGAAAAAAGAAAGCAAAGCCTGTAAAAAAAGACTTGAAAAATGAGAGATACACTGTGCTCCTGAATGGGAAGACTGTACTTTATAAATACGGCAATTTTATAAAATAATGTGTACATTCAATACAAATTCAACCAAAATTCCATTTGAAGTTGAAGGACTAAATTAAGAAATTAAAAAGTTAATAAGAATAGTAATGAAGCTTACCATGTGCCAGGAATCATGTTGAGTATTCCACAATTATCTTATTCTTGCCACAACTCTTTGAAGTGGATACTACTATTATCTCATATTCGCAGATGAAGAGAGTGAGCTTTAGAAAGACTAGACAGCATGTAAATAAAAGGATCAGCCTGGTTTTAACCCATATTGTTCTGAACTCAAGGCCATTCTTTTGACCACCACGCATACTGCCTCAAGTTCACATTGCTGGCAAAAGGGTGGACTTACGGGTAACTGGTATTGAGACAACTGGCTTATCATTTGGGAGAGAATAAAGTTGAATCCTTAGCTCTCCCCTGATAGCAAAACAAATTTCAGAGAAATTAAATGGAAACAATTGACCAAAAAAAAAAAAAAAATATATATATAGATAGATATACACCAGATAGAGATATATACCAGATATATATATAGATATATATAGATATATAGATATATATATATATACCAGAGAACAAATAGATAAATATCCATATAATTTGGGGGAAGAAAAAGTATTTCTAAGCCTAGCACTAAAGACAGTAACATAAACATTTAAACTTCTATACAGTAATAAATAAATAAATAAACAACATTAAAGCCCATTGACAAATTTAAAGTACCAATAGCAAAATAGGAGAAAAGTTTTGCAATTTGATAGACAAAAGGTAATATCTTAATGTATAAAGAACCTTTCAAATCCATAAGTAAAAGATAGACCTCAGTTTTGTAAACTTGGGTGCTTCTTAGAAACATCTCAATAAGTTTATGATGGGGGCAAGGTTGATGACTTGGTACAGAAATATAGAGAGCTTGGGGTGCCTGGGTGGCTTAGTCAGTTAAGCGTCTGCCTTCAGCTCAGGTCATGATCCCAGAGTTCCGGGATCAAGCCCCATGTCAGGGTCCCTGCTCAGCGGGGAGTCTCCTTCTCCCTGTGACTCTCCCCCATCTCGTGCTCTCTTTCTCTCACTCTCTCTCTCTCTCAAATAAATAAAATCTTAAAAAAAAAAAAAAGAAATATAGAGAGCTGTTGTTAAATATATGGAAGGTTTATGGGTGGGCAGGGGATTTAAGAGGATTTCAAATAACTCAGAAAAGCTCCAGGGAGCACAGTTACTCCTTCAGTTAGTCACGAAATAGATGTTTATCAAGTCTGTACTCTGTACAAGGAGCTAAAGGCACAGTGGTGAGCAGGACATGGAGCATAGATTCCAACTGTGGGAAACAGTGAATTAAGGAGAGACACGGACAGATGGAAAGGGAGAGAAGAAAGCTATGCCAAAAAATTAAAACTGGATGGCATGACTATCTAACAATAACTGATTATGAAAATTTCTCTGAGGAGGTGAAATTTAAACTGAATCTGAGTGGCAAGATGCCAAGTGATGCTATGGCAAGAAATGATTTACATAGAGAGCAGAAGAGGAGTGACCAGTTGGGAAGGTTACTGCAGTGGTCTAAGTACGAGATGATGGTGTCTTGGACTAGGAGTAGTGCCAATATTTTTCATTCTACCAACTAGGCCTGGGGTGATGGTGTATTATTTACTCAGGTGGAAAAACTGAGAAGGAAACAAATAGTTTAGGTTGGGGGATGCGTCAAATGTGAGAATCATAAATTAGCTCCAACATAGTAGGTCTGAGATTCCAGAGACATTTTTTTTTTAAGATTTTATTTATTTATGTGTCAGAGAGCGAGAGAGAGCACCAGCAGGGGGAGTGACAGAGGGAGAGGGAGAAGCAGGCTCTCCACTAAGCAGGGAGCCTGATGCGGGACTCGATTCCAGGACCCTGAATCATGACCTGAGCCAAAGGCAGACACTTAATCTACTGAACCATCCAGGTGTCCCAGATTCCGGAGACATCTATGGGAGATGTCAAATAGGCAAAAGTGAGAAGATGGATGTGGAGACTGGGAGATTGGGGTTCCTTTATCATGTAGATGATATTTAATCCCAGGGTCTAGATAACTTCCAGGGCAAGAGTATAGACAGAAAAGAGAAGGAAGCAAAGGAAAGAACAATAGAGTAGTCAACATTTAGAGCAGCCGAGGAGGAAAAGTCAGCCAAGGAGCCTTAGAAGAAATGGCCAGTGATGTAGGGAAAAATCAAGTGTGGAGTTCTAGAAGGCAAGGGAAATGTCCCACAGAAGATAAAGGTGTCAACCTGTAGCCACAATGGTCAACTGCTTAGAAAGCTGCAGAGAAGTCACATAGGAGAAAAGTGAGTGCGTTGGCAATCGGAAGATACTGGGACTCTCGACAAGGACAGTGTCAGGCAGTGGAGGGAACAGAAGCCCAACCCAACAGAAGCCCACTTCCTCTCTGTTTCATCATTCTGAAGGAAGGAAACCTCAGTTCCTAGGGAAGGTTTCCAGGGGATCATCTTGAATCACTCATCCATTGTATTGTAGCAGGGAGTAAGGTGGTATAAACAGCCCAGCATAGGCTGAGTGCTTATGCCTGGATCCATCCCTGTGTCCCGGGAAGTCTATTCATGGAGCAAGAGTCCATAGCAAGATACCTCCTTGCATCCCAACACACAAAGTGTACGAACTTTTTTCTATTTCTAAAACAAGTAAAATAAAATAAAATAAAATACAAATCAGAGGAGCAAAAGTTTAGGTAATATGTAACTACGGCCAAGGTGAAGGGTCAATTCAGTCTTAGGATACAAAACTCTGTAAATGACAACAGAAAGTTTAAGCACTTAACATTCTCGATTCATCATCTCTTTGTAACAATAGTTTTTCTCATAGCCAAGAACTGGAAACAACTTAAGTGTCCATCAGTGGATGAATAGATAAAGAAGATGTGGTATATATACACATTGGAATACTACTCAGCATTAAAAAAGAATGAAATCTTGCTCTTTGTGACAATATGGATGGACCTTGAAGGTATTAGGCTGAGTGAAATATATCAGGGGGAGAAAGACAAATACCATATGATTTCACTCATATGTGGAATGCAAGCAACAACAATAACAACAACAAATGAACAAACAAAACAAAACAAACCAAATTCACAGATACAGAGAACAAATTTGTAGTTACCGGTGGTGGAGGGGAGGGGGATGGGAGGTGGGCAAAGTGGATGAAGGGAGTCAATTTTATGGTGATGGATGATAACTAGACTTAGTGGAGATCACCTTGTAGTGCATACAGATGTCAAATTACAGTGTTGTAGATTTGAAAAAAAGAATAGTTTTTTTTTTTTTTTAAAGATTTTATTTATTTATTTGAGAGAGAGAATGAGAGACAGAGAGCACGAGAGGGAAGAGGGTCAGAGGGAGAAGCAGACTCCCCGCTGAGCAGGGAGCCCGATGCGGGACTCGACCCCGGGACTCCAGGATCATGACCCGAGCCGAAGGCAGTCGCTTAACCAACTGAGCCACCCAGGCGCCCAAGAATAGTTTTTTTCTCATTATCTTTAATCTAGAGTCAATTTGATTCACTGATCATATCATAAGCTTATCTAATTCTTATTTTCAGATATCATCCTTTAATATGTTGTGAACCATGTGTTTAACTAAGTGTAGAGAATTGTAAAATGAAGATAATGGAGTAGTTAATTTGAACACAACAAATACAAGTTAAGTTTTAACAGTCCTACAGTGTATATAAGTATTTCTCTGAATTATCTCTTATAGTTAGACTTATCCCATTTAATTATAATATATTTAATCTGCTTTTAAATGAGTTAAGAACATCAACTTTTTCAATTTTGTTTCAAAAGTTAGGTGAATTTGTTTGAGAAGTCAAGATGGTAAAACAGAAATGATTCTATTAGTCTGTCTATATGAAATGTAACTCTCCATGTTTGTACCTTACAAATGTTAATTCTGTTTAACCAATGAATTATAGTTCTACTTAGCAACACTCTCTCCTTTCCATTTTTAACTTCTACGAGAAGGTAAATTTAAGTAATTACTAGTAAATTGCTCTAAACTAAACACAATGTTTGGAACATTTATGGCTCATATTCACAAAAACTCATGGTAAAGAAAGTTTTAACTAACTTGTGTCAAATAGGTCCTTACACATGTCCTGCAATCCATCTCTTGGGCTCAAGAACCAAATGACAGTGGGGGAAGGAGGGAACAAAGGACATAGAATGTCCCACAGAAATAAACTATCAGGATTATATTATTCTTTTATAGAACCATGTGATGGAACAAGAGTTCTGATTCCCCACATACTGATCGTTGACCTGACATATGGCTATTGTAGGGATCAATTATTCTTATACTGTAAGGTCTGAATGGAAAGTCTACTTGCCTTCTGTAGATGATTGAGTTGCAGCTAAAGGATGAAATCACTAATGGGGCAAATCACTGTGGCCATTCTAATTGTTTGGAAAAAAACTAACAACTTCATCCTCACCCACAGGGGAGGTGCAGGCTTCCTTCTTACCTATGGGTTCCCTCCACCGTGTACTTTAATGCGTCTTGGCCACCCTCTCTGCTCTGCCTCTGCAAACACTCCCTCCTGCATGGCCTCGGGGCTTACCCACTAATTTCCCTTCTGCTCTCGCTCTCTTCTCAGTTCTATAGACCTGTTCAACTCACCCGGGCTTCAGACCTTGATGGACACCCAGCTTAAGTCAGTAAATATTTATTCCGTGAAATTTAATTTTAATAATGAGTTTTCACTTATAAGATAATTATTTAGTGTTTATAAATTTATTATTGATATAATTAATTTTGTTAATTGTTTCTTCCTGCTATAATAATCTTGAATTTTGTGGGTAAACCTCTTGCTTATAGCAAAATCTTTATTTACTGTGTTGTATTATTTTTAGATTTTGGTATTATCCGTTTATCTGCTCCCTGATTTACAATACTTAGAAAGCTGGAAACTTATCATTTGCATTCCTATTGCTGCTGTGACAAGTCGCCGCAAATTTGCCGCTTAAAACAGTGCAAATTTATTGTCTTACAGTTCTGCTGGTCGAAAGTCTGCAATGAGTCTCATGGGGCTAACATCAATGTGTCAGCAGATTACATTCCTTTTGGAGGCCATAGGAGAGAATCTACTCCTTGCCATTTCCAGCTTCTAGAAACTGCCTTTTTTCCATGGTTTATGGCTACATCATTTTTACTTCTGCTTTTGTCTTCTTCCCATCTCCGTCTTTGACCGCTCTGCCTTCCTCATAGAAGGACCCTTGTGATTACACTGGGTCCACCCAAAGAATCTGGGACAATCTTTCATCTCAAGATCCTTAGCTTAATCACATCTGCAAAATGTAAGGTAAAGGTAATATATTCACAGATTCCCGGCATTAGGACATGGACATCTTTGGGGAGGACTTTCAGGCTACCACAAAATTCATTAGTGTTATACCAGACAAGCAAAGAAATATATAAAAGTGAGACCAGATTCTAAAACGTTAATTAAACTTTAGTACCAAAAGACTGAAGTTGTATAGAAATAAAAAATATTAAGTTATTTAATAATGAGATTATGTGAAGTCTAGAGTTAATCTAATAATAAATTTCAGGTTTTTTTTTAAAGATTTTATTTATTTATTTGACAGAGAGATAGCGAGAGCAGGAATACAAGTAGGGGGAGTGGGAGAGGGAGAAGCAGACTCCCCAGTGAGCAGGGAGCCCGATGTGGAGCTTGATCCTAGGTCCCTGGGATCATGACTTGAGCCGAAGGCAGATGCTTAATGACTGAGCCACCCAGGCTCCCCAGTAAATTTCAGGTTTAAGAAAAACTATAAACCAAACTTGGTTTGAAGCCAAGCTCTATCTAACCCAGTAACTACCCAGGGATAATGTTTTTGAGACTTTAGCTTTCTATAGTATCAAACTGGGTATTCAAACATACTCTTCAAGCCCTGACCATGGTATTTTTTTTTTTTTTAGTAATTTCTTTTTGTAGATACATACAAGGTAAAAAAAAAATTAGAAAATTCCCAAAGGGTATATAGTGAAGGGTAAGCCTCCTCTCTATCTTCTTGTCACTCACGTTCTTTCAGAGGCAACCAAGTCACTAGTTTTCTGTTTATTCTTCCAGGAATGACTTGATCATTTTAGTTCCTTCTTCCTTGAATCACTGAGGCATTAGGAAGTTAAACCATGTATACTGCCTGTTTATAAAACTGTCTCTATGCCAGTTACACAGCCATTAGAAATAATTTCTATTAATAATTGAGACTCCTGTTTTCACAGTTTCTGGTGTTTACTACCTAATAAAGTATGTGCTGCCTGATAATCTATTTTAGGTCCTTAATCACACTTTAATTGTCCTTATTCCCCAAAAGGACCCACTGTCATGTGGATGTCAAAGCACGGGGCTCTCGAGGCAGCCCCTCAGCTTAAAGTTTGGCTTTTCCAATTTTAAGTTGTTTGATTTTGTTAGTTGAATAACTAGTTGACTTCTTTTGTTCTGCTCTCCTCATGCGTGAGTGGGGTATAATAATAGTACTTACCTCTTAGAGTTATTATTAAAGTTAAGTTAAATACTTCACAAAACACCTGCCATTTACTAAATATTTAATAAACAATTATACTTGTGAAGAACTCCAGTAAACGTGCAAGGAGTATCTTCTTGCATTTGCTCTGTTGATCTTAGTTGCTAGGGATTAGTATTATTCTACTCTTGACTAATTTGCCCAATACAGAAGAAAGATTACTGGCCTATAATCCTTGAAATTAGCATTGGAATCTTGCTTATGGATAGTAACAACGATTGTTCACTGAGGATCATTTATTGTGTACTAGACTCTGTGCTCTTGCTGCATTATCTTTTTTGAGCTTCTCAAAAACCTGTCAAGTAAGTGGTATTACTGCCATCATCCTCATTTCAAGGGTGGTTATCTAAGGATTAGAGACTTTGGATCACTTCCCTGGCAAGTTAAGGACAGGGCCAGAATTTGAACTCAGTCCAAGTCCTGTGGCCATTCACTTAATTATTGAGTTATACCGTTTCCCAACAACACTGCTTACCGTGGCGTTTCACTAATCCTCAGACCTTCACTCCCTCATTCTTTCTTTCTTTTTTTATAGAAAAATAAGCATTTATTGAATGCCTAGTATGCGCCAGTTACTCTCATGGACAATAAGTGTACAAAGATAATAATGTAATGTGACTACCCTAGGGCTCCCAGTGGCTAACAGCTGCAAGTCACAGGTTCTGAACTACCATAACTTGACTATTACTAACTTGAGCTAGTACATAATGTTGCCAATATTTGAAATAGTACCATCTACTTTGCTCTTTCCAAAGACAATATGGAAATGAGAAGTTCCCTCATTGTCTTTCTCTCACTGAAGCAAACAACTCATATTCTCTCTTTATTCCGCTCTGTACATGTTATGCACTGTGGTTATTAAGTGTCTATCTAGCAAGATTCCTGCCCTTCCATATTTTAAAAACTTATCCTTGATAGTTTACATTAGTGTTTTAAAATTAAAAATTTTATTTTGAGATAGTTGCAGATTCACATACAGTTGTAAAAAATAATATACAGAGATCCGGTGTACCCCTTAGTCACCCCAGTAGCATTAGCTACCCCAATAGCAACATCTTGCAAAACAATAGTATAATATCAAAAGGATATTTACATATTAACATTGACCAGTCCATTGACTTACTCAAATTTCCCATTTCTTGTGTGTGTGTGTGTGCATGTGCATGCTTTTGTACATCATTGAGATATTAAGTCAAGGTTAGCTCTGGATATTTTTTCCTCACATAATTTTATTTTTACCTGATCTTCCCCTTGAGCAATCTTTACATTTTAAAAGAAATGCTCTATCCCTTTCTGTGATAGCATCTTTGACATTGCATTATTTTAGACATTGCAATCAACCATGAAGAATTTTTTTCTTCCAGAAATCTGATCTTTTTAATTCATGCCACACATTTTCTTGAGCTTCCAGTGAGTTATTTTTAAATTATCTGCAGAGAGCCTGTGGCTTATTTCCTTTAAATTAATCCATGAATTTTCCCTTAATAAATGCACTTATTTTATTACATTTGTAAAATGAAGTAAATGTGCTATAGTTTTTTGGATTTTACCCTGAGTTGAATCATATTGTGATAGCTCATATAATAGCGGTACACTTTCAGATTTTCTATCAATGGAACTTCCTACTCTTACTTCCAAATCTAATATAATTTATCTTTTTCTGGACGCAAACATCACCTTTTAGAATAAATCTGAGTATTACATAGAAACTAATCCTCAAAATCTCATTCACATTAGGTGTTGTCAATGTAAGTGTGTCACTTCAATTTTTCTGAGTTCTCCATAGTTTGTAGCTTGGCTTATATCCCGTTGGTTTTTCTCTTTCTACCCAAACTTTTGAGATGAAAATGAAAGCAAAATTATCACTTTCAATTCCAATTCAATGCAATTATATTACTACGAATTATAATCTCCCCATTTTGTTTTTAGAATCTATTATTTTAAGTCAGTAGTGTTATTTTCACTATCTGATAAAAAGAGATAGGAACCTCTGATCTCTTGATTCCTCAGACAACAACTTACTGCCACACAGAGTCACAGGGACATCAAGATCACATAACACGTGGTACACACCTGGCAGGGACTACAAATTGTTGGCCCATAAATCATATCCTGTTTGCAGTTATTATTTGCTTGACCTGCATGGTATCTGCCAGCAATGCTGTTGTAGTTGTTTTATAAGTTTCACGTAATTGACAAAAGCTAAAAAATCAGTAGATAACACATAAAAATCCCAATTTCCAAGTTCCCTTGAAATCTAGGATGCCTGCCAGCAATCAGCTGGAGCAGAGAGGCAGTGGCTCATTCTGGACAGGGCAAGCATTCCAGTTTGCTACAACCCCACTGCTTACGCCTCTCCCCTGACCTTGAAGGTGGATGGCATTGATCATTTATCGTGGCACTCATGCTGTTATTTTCCTTAGGCCTGGCCTGCCTGGCTCAGTCACATTACCTGCCTGATCCCCACAGGCACTGTGATATGCAAGCCTGATGCCTGGGCTTTGGACAAAACCCTTATCTGGCCATCTGCTTGGGGCAGTAGTTGGACATGAGATCCATGAGATCCATTCCTTCAGATTATACCAGAGACAGATTGAGGTTGTGCCTGGATCTTCTTTGTTTGGCTTAAAGCACTGACCTTAGCCCCATAAAACAACACCTAGGAAGCTTGGCAGAGAAAAAGAGAGCCCTGTCTTTGAGGGCTGGAGAGGAGCTTTCGTATCTTCTTTTCCTGGCCCCACCCAGCCACCCACTAGACCTTCCAAAGTTAAGGCATCCTCAGTAAGGATTCTGCTGGTAAACAGCCCTCTGTTAGCTCTGGGATATCCCAGTACTCCAAAGGGCTACACTGTTTAAATTGGGGTGGGGTGAGGTTCCCAAACAGGAAATACCCATAGGCTCTACCCTGACACGTTAGTCACAGTGAGGGAAGAGAGTGAAGAAAGCCAACCCAGTGGCATAGGGAGGAAGGATGATGGTCTCATTTAAATTCTATTGACTATATCTCTGCAATGCCCACTAAATTGTCCTTTTTTGATGTCAAGACCTATATTGTGTATACTTGGGACTCCACTTTGCCCTTGACTCTTTTCACTAGTTGGAGAGAATGGAGTTAGGGAAGAGCTCTGGTTTCCCATAGAGGTTAGTATCACATTGGACTATTAAAATTTTTAAGTGTCAATGTTTAAGTGTTCTCCCTTTCACATTGCTTGTGTATGCATATCTTCAAAACCTTAGGCTTTTGGCCCATTAAGTACTGCAAACTTTGAATTTTGAACTGTCCTCAGGGTTTTGAGAACCGTTTGTTAGTCTCACTATTTTGATACCCACCAGAGAAAATATCCAACCTGCTATGGAACAGGATCATTAACTGAAGCATCCACTATGAGAAGTAAAGTGCATAATGTTATAAATGAAGTCACTGCCATGAAATAATACAGATGTATTCTTTTCAGTGAATTCTGTGCAAAAACACCCAGTCAAGCTGAGACTTCCCTGATTATGTACAGGGAATGTATTTCAGAATATCACCAGCTGGGTTTTTCAGTGGTTTAAAAGCTGCTGTGCTGTAGCATTCCAGAATAAAATAAGCAAATACCACCTACCAACCAGTCAAGTTTTTGATGCAACATCCCTTTACTTCAAAGCTTATAATGAAATTGATTTTCACTGCTTTTTCATTTCAACTTGCAAACCCCATGAATAACTATTCTAGAATAATTTCAATTTAAGAAAGTTCAGAAACTGGTGAGAAATTGATAGCGACTGTTTTATGCTTAGCCAAAAGATACTGAATAAAAATGTAAAGGAAGAACTTGCTGTGTTTAGATGAGAAGAACCATATGATAAGGAGGCAAAGAGCCAGAACATGATTTTCCATGATAACCAGAGCAATTTAAAACTTTCTTTAATTTCCAGTGGGATTCAACCCTCCAAGAAATGAGGTTTCATTGCCTGGGGAATTGGCAGAGGCTGTAAATCAGATTTGATGTGTTTTGTTTTTTGGGTTTTTTTGAAGATTTTATTTATTTATTTGAGAGAGAGAATGAGAGAGAGCGAGAGAGCACATGAGAGGGAGGAGGGTCAGAAGGAGAAGCAGACTCCCTGCTGAGCAGAGATCCTGATTGCGGGACTCCTTCCCTGGACTCCAGGATCATGACCTGAGCTGAGGGCAGTCGCTTAACCAACTGCGCCACCCAGGCGCCCAGATTTGATGTGTTTTTTTCCCTATAATGTCAGTCATTGATTATGACTATCTGATGAGATGGTCATTTTGATGAGAGATTTTTTAAAAATTCAGCAAATCATCTAGTTATTTGGAATCTCCTGGAGAAGAGCCAGAATTTTTTTACTTTGCATTCAAATAGATAAAATTTTATTGATATTTATTTTGAAGGCATGTGTGGATCCAGGTTTTGTGTGTCCTGAAGTCATACAATTTGGAAGAGAGGGATTTTTAAGAAAAAAAATTATAACATTATCAATATAAAACCTGGTAAGAAAGTATTCATTTAGAAAGTAGAAATCATGACAAATTACGAATCTCAAAAGCTTGAAACACCATAAAGATCACAAAATGCAGAAAATTAATAAAATTCTTTTAATTGATGAACTTCCCGATACATATCTTTAATACTTTTTTCCCTACACGTTTTAGCTGCATACTCATTGTCTCTTCATAAGACAA
This sequence comes from Neomonachus schauinslandi, assembly GCF_002201575.2. Lineage (NCBI taxonomy): Eukaryota > Metazoa > Chordata > Mammalia > Carnivora > Phocidae > Neomonachus > Neomonachus schauinslandi. Next base: position 44,890,202 of record NC_058405.1, on the reverse strand, counting down.
TAATTCCAGAATATAATTTTTATTCAGAGAATATAAAGATAATTCAGGTGTTCCCTGGATTTCTATCCCATTAAGTGCCTATTTTTTTTCTTAAGATATAAATTTGGTACCTAATCTCTTTCCTTCCTGGCCTTTACAAATTCTCTGCCTTCCTCTGTTCAAACTATAGACTTTTTGAGACTACCAACTGGGTTCTGATAGTTCAGGAAACAACCTGGGAATTTATCTGACCCTCATATAGTAGGGGGGACAAAGCATTCCTTATGAATCTGAGAATGGAATGATGAAATGTTACAGAAGCATACAGTTGAAAAAAGAGAAAGAGAAAATGTAACATCTTTGTCCAGTGAAAGATCAAATGTAATATTTTAGGTTATAGATCACTGAATGTAAGAAACAGACAGATTAATTTATGTTTGGATTGCAATTTCCTGGTGTCATTTGATGCTTAATTGTCTCATGTAAATAAAGCTTTGTCATAATCAAAATCCCATGCTCTTTCAAGACATATTTAACTTATGACTTAAAGAAGTCACTGGGATTGTGCCAATAATTTGGCAAAGGGGGAGTTTCCAGTACAATTCTGATTTGAAGGACACCAAAAGGCCGGCTTGTTCCAAAATATTTCTATATGTGATGACAAAAGGGATATTTTACTGGAGCATGTCCTTCTCCTATTATGATAATATAAATTAATTATATGAGCTATTTGTCATCTTGATTTCTGTAGAGAAAGGTCTGAGGGTCAATAAAATTGAATGGAACACAGTGGAGACAGGATCTTGATGACAGCAGAATTTTTGATCATAGATAACAGGGCTGGGGCAATGTCACAGTAACCAGCTACTGTGGAAATCTCTATTTTTCAACCTAATTTAGTAAACATAAAATATGCATGTGTTTGTTTTATGCATTAATTTTCTGGAGTTTGTAAGAAGGTAGCAGATAAGGAATAAAGTAATCAGAATTCTATCTCGCTTAAATGTGATTTGATTTTTTTGTGAAATGGCAGTATTCTATTTAATTAAAAAAGCTGATTGTGGCTAAAGAAATCTAAGGGAATCTGAGGAGGCATAAATATTAAAGATAAAACTTCTATTAACTTAGTGTAAATTTTTTCTTTAATTTTAAGTAAGCTAAGTACTTGAAATGGCCCTAAGAGGTAAGAAAAATCGAGTCCAAACTGGCTAAATAACCTATTGGCTCATGTAATCTACTTTCTTCAGGTTTGGTTTGATCCAGGCATTGAAATCAGTTTGCCTCTTTCAACCATGCTGTCCATTGTGGAGCATCATTTTAGGGCTCCAAATGGTTGCTTGTGGATCTCCAGGCTTGTATCTTTCAAGATTTAAGTCAAAAAGAAAAGAGAAAATATCTCTTGCCAGTAACTCCAGCAAAAGTCCTAGATTTTGTTCATACTGGACCTTACACCCATCCTAGATCAAATTAGTCTCTAGAAGAAAGCAGTGGTCTGATTGGCCAGGCTTGAGTTCCATAGTTTTCTGCAGAATGAGAGATGAAATTGTACCTTGACCCTTATGGATGAGAGTGGGAGAGAAATAGGGACCCCTCAAAAAATCCAAATATGTTACTGTTAGCAAAAGAGGGAGAATGACTGTTAAAGAAAATGAAGTGGAATTTACCCTTTGGTGACTCAACACCAATACATATCTTTCTTCACACATAGAAACTTCCAAACATACCCTGGCTTGCACATAATGACACACACTTCCAAGTGTACTCCTGCCCTTCCCAAAGGGAGACAACTCAGCATTTTGTCCAGTTACTGCTTCACACTCTAAATTTAAGATAACTGGATGATGTATGTTTTCAAATAGGTCTGGATATAATGCTCAAAGTCTGAGAACGTATGGATAAATGCAAAACCTAATCACTTCTGATGTACTCCTAAGGCAAGTACAGATTAAAATCAGCTAATTTAGATTTAGAACTCATAGAGAGGAGGATAGAATAGGAAACAATTGAGAGTGGTCACAGATTCCATATCATATCCTGCAGGTAAGGAACAATATGGACACTTTGTGCTTGGGAAGTAAAGGAAAATCTTTGGTCAGTCTGGCTGCCTCTGGTCCTTTCTCTGGAAGGATCTCCCTAGACTATGTCATCCACAGATAATGAGCATTAGGAAGAGTCCTTTTCTGGTGGATGTATGTCCTCAGCAGCCCACCTCCTATTGTGACAAAGAAGGCAGGGGCATGAAAACGAATTGTGTATTATCTCTTCCCAACTCTGTATTCAGTGACACACACAGCATTTTGAAATGGCCATGGTGGGAGTTTTCATACCACAGAAATCAGTCATCATCATTGCCCTCCCTCTAGCCAGTTTTACCATTTATTAGAACGTCACGGAGAGAAAGTCCAAGGATTACTTAGGATTTAAGGGTTGAGCAATCACCAACTTTTGTTTACTAAATTTGAGATTTCTCTGGCAATTACAGTTTAAGAATTTAGTTGACTCTGAGTTTGCAATTCCATGGGTTAAGCACCAAATCTGTTTATCTTGTTAAATTAGAGTCTTTCAGCTCAGAATCTGGGCAGGGAATTTGTACGTCTTAGCAACTACCTTCGGTTTCTTCATTTGCCCAGACCTCAGTGTCAAGGCCTTTCTCTTGGCCTTTGTCTTGCAGCGCAGTGAACATATGGTCTGCAAGTGAAGAGGCAACAACTAAGCGGCTTTTAGCCCCCAAGCTGCAAGCCCACTGAATATCTGCAATTAGAATAATTATCCCCTTTTGCAAGAAGAGAATTTATAACAAGATATGCCAGGTAGGAATCTGAGCATTAGACATTTTTAAGTGCCAGTCTCATCTCATGCTAGGTTTCCCACCTCCTGCTTTGTTTGCATTTCTCTGGTTTGATGCAGAGAATTTTGTTTTTATGATATTGCAAACCTTCAGGTCACTGGCCCCTCAGGCATTTTGGATTATAGGGCACTGATGAAGAGTACCTCCCTGAGCATGGATGTATTTTTTTTATCTTTCAAATGGGTCAATGTCTCTTTTTTTTTTTTTTTTTAAAGATTTTATTTATTTATTTGACAGAGAGAGAGAGAGCGAGAGCAGGAACACAAGTAGGGGGAGTAGGAGAGGGAGAAGCAGGCTTCCCGCCGAGCAAGGAGCCTGATGCAGGGCTGGATCCCAGGATTCTGGGATCATGACCCGAGCCGAAGGCAGATGCTTAACGACTGAGCCACCCAGATGCCCCTCAAATGGGTCAATTCCTAGGAAGATTTTGTCTTTCTTGCAGGAAAAAAGTCAAGAGGATAGCATCCTGCAAGCCAAGTGAAGAATGTGTATCAGGGAGGAAGACGTGTTTAATTATGCTCAGTGTCAAGGCTGATAGATTAATGTCCTAAATGCCAGTGCTGGATAGGTCAAAAAGAGTGAGGAGGAAAGAGTGAACATTGGAATCGGCAACGTGGAGGTCTGTGATGACCTTGATGAGAGCAGTTTCAATGGTGTCATGGGGCAAAATGGAGTGGATTTAGGTGAGAATGGGAGAGGAATTGCAGAAAGTAAGTCTTTGATGGAGTTCTGCTGCCAAGAAGATCTTTGAAAATTATTTCTACCCCCGTTAAGTTTTTGATTGCATGTCCCTGAATATATTTCCTTTAATAAAAAGGGTATTTCTCTATGAATCCTTCACATTCCAGTAACTACTCTAGAGAGCCCTCTGTATGACCACCTGATGACACCTATGGATATTACAAGAATGAGTTAAAAAAAAACAAAAACAAAACCTTGACTTTTTTCAGTTAGTCAACAGGGTAACAAGGTTATTAGCTAGGGTTACTGGTTGAGAATTTGTGATAGCTTATAAATCTACTAACCTGAATTGCTCAAGATTCCTGAGTTTTCCTTTTAACTCATTCACCATCCAAATGACCAAGAGACAGTTACCTAACTTTCCATATATATGTGCATATGTATATATAGTTTTTTCATAACTAACATTAAGATTAAAAGAATATCTATACAATGCTGCAACAAGAACAAAACTACCCTTAATCAATAATTTCAGGTGTAATGAAAAGAATTATATAAATTCAAAGCATTCTTAATCTATTTACATTTTTATCCATTACATTTAATTCCACTTATTAATAGTTGCTAGGAAATCGCATTTTATTTTGTTAAAGTCAGAATAATCACTTTTTTAAGTTATCATCTGCTGGAAGGTCTAAATTTGAGAATGAATGAATTTATTTAGGCTTTTCTAAGAGTCTTGAATTTTAAAAGCCTTACAGTTTATATATAATAAGGATCAAAACCCCCCACTATTTGTAGATACAGTGTGCATTTCAGGGTAATATCATTCTGGCTATTTGCTTGACATTTCTGAAAAGAGCTTAAGTACAAAAAAAAAAAAGAAGAGCAGTGATAATGGAGGGAGATGTTGAATGGTATTATTATTTAGCTCAGTTCTCACCACCTACCTCGTGCACGCTGTTTTTTAAGTAGTAGGAGCTGTCCTTGTTGTTATTTTGCATTTTCATGTGGAGAGGAGGAAATGATCTTCAGTCTTTTTTTTTTTTAAGATTTTATTTATTCATTTGAGACACAGAGATACAGAGAGAGAGAGAGAGAGAGAGCATGAGCAGGGAGAGAGGCAGAGGGAGAGGGAGAAACAGGCTCCCCACTGAGCAGGGAGCCCGATGCGGGGCTCGATCCCAGGACCCTGGGATCATGACCTGAGCCGAAGGCAGACGCTTAACCATCTGAGCCACCCAGGCACCCCTATCTTCAGTCTTTAGATGACAAAGAGGTGGGCATGGATGGGACAGACAGGATTGATTTTTTTTTTCCTCTATTTCAGAAACCCTCTCCAGTTTGGCTGAGAAGGACCTCTCTGCTCTCCACAGACATTTCCACTTTGTTCAGCCACTGCTCTGAGTTCGGGACTATAGCTTCAAGCAGTTGGCAGCTCATTATTATTACTGTCCAGGACCATGAATAAGGTTAATTGATATCCAGGCAATTATCCAGGTTAAATTCATCCTTAGAGTGAGGTTGATACTGAAAAATGCCAAATGTTTCAACCTTCCGGCCCGGTAGCAAAAGCACAAGCAGATTCCATACCAAGCTCACTTGCCTTCCTGCACACTGAACATGTCACATCCTTGACTGTGACCTCTGCTGCATGATTATGCTTCATGTGAGCCTATAGCTGCCCATTTTGGAATACTGACTTTCACATCATTTAATAAGGCTAAGCATAATGCCAGTGCTATTATATAAGAAAACACAATAGAAAAACTATTCCTCTGTTGTTCCTACTTCTTTACCATTAGTCACCATTTCTAAAGACATTAAATAGTTATATATTTTGGATATCTCGTAGATAATAAAATAGTATCTTCTATGGCGGTAATACTGAATTCATCTTCATATTTAATTTTGACAAGTTAATTTAAATGTACTTCCATATTAATAAAGATCGTGGGAAGTGAATTTGGTATAAATTGATAACTATTATGATGACAGTGATTGTTTTGTGGTTTTGAGGATGTCTAGGAACAAGTGAAGGTATTGAGTCAAATGATATCTCTATGGATTCCTTTTATAGTCATCTCCATGCATTACAGATGTGTTGAATAACATTCATAAGTGTATGAAGTTCTCTTAATCCAGAAAGGACAAATGGTATCACTACACTAATTTCAGCCCATTAGTCTGATCTAACCTAGAATAAACATTTCAAGTTAATCAGGTGACAGCAAACACTTAACTACATTCAGTAACCCATGTTTATTGAGGACTTGCTGTGTAACAGGTACCGTGCCTGTATTTTCCCTCATTTAATCTTCCGAGCATTCCTTGTTAGGATGGTCCTTTCAGAGATTATGAGGTCAGAAGCTAAGTAGTTCTCCCTGGATCACACTGCTAATAAAAGGTGGAGCTCAGAGCTAACCTGGGTGTCTAACTTCCAAGTCCCTACTGTTGACCAGCAAGCTTTTAGGTAGTGACCATGCTGGGTAGTAAAAGGGTAAAATAATGGCTCCTGCCTTTAAGCACCTCCCAATGGAAAGGGAGACATGGATGAATAAATACATCATTGCTATCAATGTGGTGAAGTGAGGACTGTAGAAAATGGGTCTACAAAATGACTGGTGAGCAGAGGATGCAGCAGTTGTACCTGGGTCAATAAAGTGAGGGTTCCCAGAAGTGAAGTCTGAGGCACAAAGGAAGGGAGGGGTATTCGAGGCTAAGAGCGCGGTTAGTAAAGAGCCCCCAAAGAGGAAAAGACATTATCATATTATGGAAATCATGCAAAGTTTGGTATTGGGGTAGAGGTACGGGTAGCAGGAGTGTTAAAATTAAATACAGCGATGCTCTGAATTTACCCTATTGAATAACTGAATATTAAAATAGTCTGTAGGGATCAGGGAGCGTAAGTTAGAGGTTAAGTGACCAAGACAGGACTTATGACTTGCTAAGTTTTAAGCTAGGTCTATTTTTCTAGTTATTTTAATTACTTTGTCAGCATCCTTCAGAACACATCCTTTCCGTAGATTTTTTGTTTCAGGTCAACAACTCCGTGTGCATTTCAGCTAATGCCTCATTATTATGCTAACTGTATTTTCTTTGTTGAAACTCTATATTACAGTATGTTACTATATATGGCAGGGTATGATTTGGCCTTGCCGAACTTTGGGCCATTACCAGTGGCTTCAGATTGAACAGGGTTATTTTGAGGTCATACACTGATGCTACAAAGGATTGAATTATTTATGACTTTAATATTCACCAGTGTTTCTAGCTCAAGATCCAATATACCACTGCATATTATCTGTCAACAAAAAAACTGCATCTGTTCCATTTGTTGATGACCGATAAAACAAAGCAGTTTGAATTGCTGCTTTGAACTCAATATGGGTGGAATTTCTGCTCCAAGTATTTCAATAATAATAATGATATTTGTAATAAATATTTATAATATTTATAATTTATAATAATGGTATTGTGTCTGATACTAATTAGCGCCAATCATAATGAATGCATAGAATTAATCATATATATAAATATCTGTGTATATATATAATTTTACTATATTACAATATTTACTATTTTTATTTTTGCATAATAGAGACTGGGGGAAATAGGTATCCTCCTGAAACACTAGCTCTAAGCTCCAGCTACATTTCTGTAAACAATTGGGGTCTGATCTAAAACATATATTTTTTTTAATTATGAGAGTGAACATCTCTATCTCATTTGACCACTTTTTTCTTATACTTCTTTCCTTCAGCAAAGCTTAAGAAAAATGGATATTGGTTATTATGAGAAAAGAGGCAGAAGAAATATTTTATAATAGTAACAGAAATTCCTCTTTCTAAAAAACATCTGAAAAATAAATATATTGATACTTTTACAGAATTAAGCCTTAGAGACGGAAGGCATTGTAGAGTTCACTTTTAATCATTTTAAAAATACATTTTTTAGAACTCAACATAAAAATTTTTCTCTCTGAGCATCAACCCTGAAATGGCTTTTCATTACCTCACAGTAGTTTTTCCTTTGTACAAATCAGGCAGCACAGGGCATTTCTGGGAGCAGCACTAGAAAATGGAACATCTTAAAGTATTAATTATTTTTCTCAAGGGACAGCGTTATATCTGGTAGTTGCATTACTGACCAAAAACTTGGAATAAAATAAATTACAGATTATGTCCAATAAGGTAGCATAAAAGCAAATATTGAGTCGTAGTAGAGACTAAAGGATGCGGGATACAAATCAGGGACCTAGCAGAGTACCTGGCACATAGTAGGAAATTTATCCATGTTAGTTTCTCATATCCTGGGATCTGATTGCTGTGGCTGCCTAACAGATTACCTCCAAATTTAATGGCTTAAAATAATAACAGTCACTTTTTCTTTCTCATGGTTTCTGTGGGTCAGGAGCTAGAAATCAGAGAGGACACTGCAGGTTCAACTCTTTTCTGATCTGCGGTATCTGAGGCCTCAGTGGGAAGAGCCAAAGGCTGAAGTCTGAATCATCTGAGGATTCATTTACTCACGTCTGGCAGCCGCTGGTGATTATCTGTTGGGGGCCTGACTAAGGCTGTTGGCTGGAACATCTACCCATGGCCTCTCTGTGTGGTCTGAGCTTCCTCACAATATGGTGGTTGGGGTCCAAGGGCAAGCATAAGATAGATGGGGCAGGGGGTTGGGAGTGGGAGGGAAGCTGTTTGTCTTTTATGATCTAGCCTCCGATACCAAGCAGCCTCACTTCACCCATATTGGAATGGTCATTCCAGTCTCTACAATTCCAACGGAAAGGAGCAAATGATCAACTCCACCTGTCAGGAGAGGCCTGTGAATGTCACAGAGCGTGCGGGATGGGATACATATTGGTGCAGGCATCTCTGAAAATACAATTTGCCAACCTACCAATAATCGGAAATAATAAAATTACACTTGAAACCATACAAATTTGGAGGGCCAAAAGGACTTTATAATCCAATTATTCAAAAATCCAACACTTTGGAGAAAAAACTCTCAGGAGTCCCTGAGAAGTAAATGGTCTGAGTGAGGCCATGGAGTCAAATCCAGGTTTGATGAATTAAGTTATTGTATAAATATCCCATTAAATTGTCTGAGTTTGTTCATTGATTAGAAAAAGGGCTTAATGTATTTAAAACCATCCATCTGTGTAAAAGAAATATAATTCTTATATATGAGAAATCTGAATTATTGAAACTAATATGGGGGCAGGATGTTTCCCAGTGGGGGTTAAAAAGGTATAGGTTTGTCTGATAAACAGGCTGGCTTGTGACCTCTGCTTGCGTAAACTAGATGTATGGGGTGGCTTTCAGCAGGACTGAAGAGTGGAGAGGACAGTGTAGTGTCTGTTCTTCAACCCTGTTCCATGCGGTTTCCTGTTTGAGCTTGAAGAAGTCCAAGAGCTGAAGCAAAAGCTTTTTCAGAGGAGTCTGTAAGACTCAGAGTAAGTAGAGCTACTTTAGGTCCCAGGTGACACAAATGCAGCCAGGACTTGGAGAGGGACAGTCCCCATTTTATGTACATGACACAGTGGAGGGAACACATTGCTGTTGACATATTGAGGTTTTGTAGGTTTGGGGCAATAACAAACAATCTTCTAGACAGACAACCAGCATTTTCAGAGAGGTTGGGGGGCAATTACAACATCCAAATACTTTCCTCTAGTGGGTTGTGAGTCAGTGGACAGGAATAAGAGGCCAGAACAGAAGACAGTTGTGCCCATGTGTTACACAGCGTCTAGGAATCCTTGCAAAACTAGGATCGATTACTGCAGGGGCTGGGGAGGGGACAGTCAAAGTCAAATAATGCTTAAGCCTTGCAGCTGTGTTGTGAAGAGTGACAGTAAAATTGGTGTATAAAAGCTAATGTAGCCTCATTTGAACCCGCAGGCAGATAAGGTCTGTGAAAATTTGGATTGCACTAATAAACTATAATTAACATTTAATTAGCAATGATTTTATTTGACTTCTCAGAATTTTGATGGGTATCTATCTGGAGGAATGATTTTGGATAACTTATGTCTAAAAAAAAAATGGAGCTGTTACTTTCTCTCCCTTTCATTCTGAGTCAAGCAGAAGCATTATAAAATTACTCCATTTATCACCCTTTTCAAAAACATTGACCGAAGCATTTAACTCTTTGAAAACATCCTTATGGGGGTTTTACAGCCTTTTCCATTTTTGGCTTTATCTATTTATTTATTGTTTTGTACTTTGCTGTTCTCAGAGCCTGACCTTTCTTTTCTCACTTCTAAGTCTTCTGCCACCCAAAATCCAGGGTAGTTTGGGAGTTTACAAAAATCACAAAAATGCAGTTGGAATGGCTTGCACAAGTGGAATGGGATTGAGTAGGTAGTGGAAGATGGATAACTTGTTATCAGAAGTTTAGGCTCAACCCTCAGCTTTGCCATTGACCAACTACAAACTCGGGCCTCAGTTTCCTCACCTGCAAGATGGGGATGTTACACACACACACACACACACACACAATCTTTAATAGCTTTGTTATTAAGTGAGCTAATACACAGAAAGGTATAAAGCACATTATAAGAACTCCCATTACCTAGCTCATATGAGTTATGAGCCAAATTTTCTTTTTTTAAAGCACTAACTAGATAGAACCAGTCTGCCCAGCAACTGCCTTAATCTCTGCTCACACAATCCTCTTCTACATGAGATCATCTGTGTCTAAAGATCTTTCTTGAGAAGTGGAACACAGATAACAGGATAGTTTCGAATGAGCAGAGGGGTAGAACAAGAAAGCTCTGAAAAGCAATAACCAACCTTTTTTTATTACTGAGACATTTTAGGGATAAAAGTGAATGTGAACCAGCTTTATTTCCCCTGGGCTTAGAAAATTCTCCTTCTAATCCTTTACAGCAAAAATTATCAGAGGTGACTCCTGGCTGGTAATTCAGAGCTCTCACTATTTTTAGCCCTGGAAAGCCAGTGAAGGGATTTAGATTGTGAGAGCCATCTCACAGGCCAGCTCAACTTTTTGGCCTACTAACATTCCATCCAAGTTCAGTATGCCAGCTAGGGCTCCTACAGCTGGTGAGCAGGAATAAGGAAGGAAGGAAGGAAGGAAGACAGAGAAAGGAAGGAAGGAAGGAAGGAGGGAAGTTAGTTGAAAGGAAGTTGAAGAAAGAAAGAAAGAAAGAAAGAAAGAAAGAAAGAAAGAAAGAAAGAAAGAAAGAAAGAAAGAAAGAAAGAAAGAGGAAGGAAGGAAGGGAGAAAAGAAAGGAAGGAAGAGAGAGAGGGGGAGGGAGGGAAAAGAGAAGAGAGAAGAGAAGAGAAGAGGAAAAAAAAAAGAAAAAAGTCAAGACAAAAATAAGACCTACCATATGAATAGCGATCACATGGAAAGCCTTTCTTGGAACAGTGCTACAGAAAGAATGATGGAAATGGATGGGGGGGGAAGGGAAATAACTAACTGATCCCTGACATCAAGGTTATGATTAAGGATTTCACAGAAAGGGAAGAAGTGTTTCACATAATGCAGTGTTTCCTAATTTTAGTCATCCACAAGCTACCTTCCCAAATTTGTCATATCCACATACTTCCTGTAGTATTATTTGCTTACTATATATTTTTAAACAGAGCCACTTTTAAAAATCTTATGTGTATTTAGACAGGAAACTTTATTCACCACTGTAAATCGAAAACCAGAATAATCTGCCACGAATAGCTATTTTTTAGCTATAAAAAAAATACCACGCAAAGAGAGCTAGATTATTAAACTCTAGTTAGATGTTGTTGTCTACAGAAGATCTTGAACTTCAGGCCGGCCTGCTATCTTTTTTGTTAAAAATGGAGGTTGGCACATGCTAGAGGGATGTTAGAAATACTTGCTCCAAACTGACACCACTTGTTGTGGCCATTAGACAAACCGAAAGAGAATTGGAAAAAGGAGCAACTTTCTCACCATGTTATTGATTCAATAAGTATTTATTGGGTCAGTGTTATTTAAATCATGTCCACAAACATGATAGAAATGTTTATGATGGAAATAATAGAAATTTCATGATAGAAATTTAGAAATGATCTCTATCTCCACTTGTTCCATATTTTGGGAACATAGTTGGGTGTGTTGGTTAAGAAGGTGGTCCGAGTGTTGGATCGACATGGATCTAAATCCGAGCTTTGTCATTTAATGGCACAGCGACTTTGGAAAGGCCATTTTACCACTATAATCCCATTTCCTCATCTGCATGTAAGAAAATTCTTAGCACTTCCAATAAATTTTATTGTGATGATAATGATGATGATGAAATGTGAATATCAATGTACAGGATGAGACTATATGTATTTTGCTATTGTTTTCTTAAGGTGTTATCTGCAGTTTGTCAAGCAAATAGATTTTAACTGAATTCAGTTTATTTGGTTTAATCATCCATCCACATGATTTACCCTTCCTTCATCACAGTTCTTCTGGCCATCTGACTACAGCTTCTGTTATTTCTTTCTCCTTCCTCTTCCTCCTGCTCTTTACAGTGGTCACACCTTAGGCTTCATCTTTGAGCCTCTCCTCAGTGTTTACTTCATCCCTCACAACCTGATTATCTAGAAGGCTTGAACGATCTCTTGTAAGAAGATGACTCCAAAAATCAGCATCTTCAAATCTGCCCTTCATCTGTTTATAGCCCCAATTTCAATATGGTATTTGGCAGGTTTCGTCATTTTAGATTTAACACACCTAAAATCAGCACGTTTGTTTCATCCTTTTCTTGTCAAGCCTCCCACTGTTTTCCAGTTTCTTAGGAGTGCTAGCGCTAAGGGTGCGTGCTTTGGAGTCAGAATACTCTAGAATCTTAGCTCTACCATTTATAAATTTAACTGAAAATTACTTGTCAGTAAGAGATCGCTAAATAAATAAATATAAACATCTATTTGGATATATATATATATATTTTTTGGTAAGTACATATGTGTATATATTTGGTCAAAACTTCCCAATACTTCAGGAGAAATGGAGAGTGGAAGAAATACCCATAAAGAAATGTAGCTAACATCCATTTTACGTTGAATTTTATTACCTCGCTGACCACTCTAAAGCGAGGAGTTAACATCAGTGGAAAACAAGGGGAAGAATAAAGCATATTTATGTGTTCTTTCATGCACTTTTTTGTGAAATATTAGTTCTAAAATTGATTCAAATTAGTTTAGATAAGTCTTATCAGCATGCTGAAAAGTGGCTTAAGTACCAAAGAGCAGGGACAAATGACAGTGATTGAACTCTGGGGAAGATCGGAAGAGGGAGCTGCATGTTAGGTCAGGTGTTAGTGGCAAGCTTTGAAGAGAATAAATGATTTGTAAAACATTAATAGGGTAATTTTATGAAAGGTGAGAAAATATGGGAAGGAATCTTGGCAAATTTCATTAAGTATGAATATTACAGCAAAAGTCTACAAAGATTTTGGGGGGCAATTTCCACTTCTCTTTGAAAACCTGTCACCCTGTGTGCTGTTTTAGCTCATGTATGGACACCAAATACATATGGTCTCTGTCCCAAACAGCTTAAAATGTAAGTTTAACAACTTTAAGGAATATGACAGAATGTAGTGCTTGAAGTGTATTGAATGAAATAACGAAAATATATGCAGCCTAACTTCGTGACATGAAGAAAGCAAAATGGGCCAATTCCTCTTGCACATACTTAGGAAACTTGTATATGTTGCAAAGTTGGTGCAAAGTGACTGTCCGTGATTTTTATTTAAGTAAAAATGATTATGGGAATATTGGAATATATCCAGAAGATACATTAAATAGTGCTGACTGATTTTATAAGTGGGTGCAACTAACATTCTTTTAAATTTTATGTTCTTAAAATTTTGACTTATAAACTTTGAGGAGGAATACAACTGAGGTAGATAGATTTTGGGGTGTCTGCTCAGGTAAATACCTCAATTGCCTGCTTCTCTCATGTGGTGGTCCTGTGGCAGGCTCTGTGTAAATTGTGATCCCATCCTCTGACCATACTGACTGAACCCCATGCTGAGCTCTTTTCCCATGCTCTGCCAGGCCAGATGCCTTCCCGGAAATTTCTGTTTGGGGTCAAGACTCAGAGAGGATCTCTCTGGGGGATGGAACTATAATATGCAAACTCAGGAGCTAAGCACATACATTGTCATACAAATTAGAAAGTAAAGAGAAAGAAGGAAGACATGCAGAGGTGTAGAAATGGGATTTTGCCTAGAAGTCTGGTGGCTCTCAGCTCTTTCTTCCTGTTCTTCCTGAGCGCCACTACTTTTGGGCTCCTGGGTTCTGTAGGACCCCCTGTATCTTTATACATTCTATTTGAAAAAAATTTTTTTTTTACTTGAGTTAGGTGTTATTGAAACTGAAGAGGCCAAAAACAACATCTCCTGTATCTACTGAGCTTTCAGTGGACTATCAGAACTACTTAATGTAGATTTGGAAATGTTCAGTGAAATCTAAAACACTTTTGAAGTACTCAGTTACTTATAAAAAATGATTAAGTGAAAAGGTTATGTAAGATACCTAGGGCAAGAAAAGTATTAAGTAAGAAATAGTATTTCAAATATATAAATAGAATTCATGTCATCCATAACAAATAACAAAGAGAAATAATATAAACAGAATATATAGAAATATAAATACATATCATGAGAAATGGTGCAGTATATTAGATGATAAAATCCTTGACAAGGGTGGTAGAAGAATCTTCAAATGGATATGACTACCAACCATACTGCACATAGATGTGAAACACTAAGATTTCGGAGAATAAAAGATGCCACATAAATTCACTCTGCCATATTCTTACTGGACCTGTATATGTTTTTATATGAGTAGTACATGCTAATTTTGGAAAATATGCATGCCTTTAAAGGACATAAAATCATACTTCTATCATCACCGAAATATCTATGTTAGTAATATTTATGTATATGTCCTCTAAATCTTTTTCATCACTTATAACTCATTTTGCAGTATTTATGTCCAATTATGCTCATATTTTATTATATTTTGTAGTAATTGACAAAAACCACAGTGATCATTTCTAATATTTAATTTATTAAATAAAACACATGATATCTTCCCTAAACAATTAGAATGATTTCTTGGGTGTTCAGAATGATTTGATAATTATCTAGCTGTGTTCAAGGGATGAGGCAAGGTTAGGGTCCCCTACTCCTCCACCATCTTAAGTCCTTCCCCCTAAAAGATTAGAATGAAATCTCTATGCCGACAAGGACTCCATCAGTCTTACTCACTGCTGTCTAACTGTGCCTAGCCCCTAAGTAAATACATATTGTTAAAATGATATTTGAATAAATAATCTAATTCAAGGACACATACACAAAGCATGAAATCAAGTTTAGTTAATAGTCATTTTAATAATAAAAATATGGATTCATAGTATCATACATAGGATTATAGGTTTAATTCGATCTTCATAGCACTACTACAATTGTAATTAATTAACTTTATATATACAATTTAATGTTTTTATCCTCAGATAGACTAAACTCCAAAGGCAGGGCTCATGACTGCTGATATTACCTGCAGTGCCTGGCACAATGTTTGGCTCATAGTGTGGGTTTAATAAATCCCTGTTGAATGAATAACTGGTTTATTCATCAAGCCTCATGGTTCTTATAACTTTTTATTTGTTGAATCCTTCATTCAAATTAAATCTTTCATCAAAATGCAGTATGTAAAGCAAGTTAAAGAAGCGCTACTCAGCTTTGAGTGGGCTTGGAGGTCTAGACTCCACATTCCTGACCCTTCTCCTTGCCCCCTACTGTGGTTCTTGAGGCACCAAGTAGAGACACTAGGGCTCCTTAGAAAATCCTTTGACAAACCACTGAACGGGTCTAACCGCTTGGCTTCCTTTCTCTAATGTGCATCTAGTGGAGGCTTAAGCACCTCCAGCACTGGGGAACTCACTCTGTTCTGAGATTGCCTATTTCCTTGTTGGACTGCCTCTAGATTAAGATTAGTATATTATGATGAAATCTTCTCTTTAGTCCTTACAATTACCCTCTGGGACTGACAAGTCTAAATTTTCTTGTACATGTGTCTTTCAAATTTCTGAAGTTCATTATTACAGTTTTTTTTTTTGCCCTACTTTCCCTTTTATCTTCCATGTTTTTTTCATATTACTTATATTTTGATTATATTGATGATAGAACAATATACTGCAGAAAATAAAAGTATATTAATATTATAAAGTATGCTATAATAGAACAGTGTTACAACTTGTGTTTTTGAGATATTTAAAATGTAACAAAAAGTATAAATAATATAAAAACATATTCTTACTACTCAAGGAAGAGCAATACATTGTTGTAATTGCTTCTATTCTTTTATTAAAGAAATAAACTTTACCGGGGCGCCTGCTTCTTTTTTTTTTTTTTTAACCTGGCATTACGTTGTTGAGATCTATCCAAATTTACACAGGGAGAACTCTAGTGTATTCCCTTAAACTGGCATAGGGCATTTCATTTTATTAATATACCACCTTTTTTTTTTTTTTTTTACCCATTTACTCTCAATTGAACATTGGAGTTGTTCTCATTCTTCTATTTTAAAGCAACATGTCAATGAACATCTTTCTCTGGAATAAGTACCTAAAAATGGAAATGTTCAACACATTTCAGGTATACACATTTTCAGTTTTGCTAGATATTGCCAAAATATTCTCCAAAGTGGTTGTATGAACTTCACTCCTATAAGCAGTGTATTAAAGAATCAATTTCCCCATATCCTTGCCAACATTTGATATTCTTTACTAGTTTTTGCCACTGGGTTAGATGAAAGTGGAATTTTATTTTATTTCTTATAATTTTTTAAAGATTTATTTATTTATTTTGGGGGGAGAGAGGGAGAGGAGAGAGAGAATCCTCAAGCAGGCTCTGTGCTCAGCCTGATGTGGGGTTCAATCCCACAACCCTGAAATCGTGACCAGAGCTGAAATCAAGAGTCAGCCGCTTAACCAACTGAGCCACCCAGGTGCTCCAAAAGTGGAATTTTATTGATAGCCTGTTGTTTTAATCACTGTGTTGTATAACTGAAACTAATATAATATTGTATGTCAACTACATTTCAATAAAATTTTAAAAAATTCATTTTTGTGGTTATTGATATGGTTAAACATTTTCACATATTGATTACTTAGATTTCAGTTTTGTATATTGCCTATTCAGATACTTTGCCCATTTTTCTCATGGGATTTTTACCTTTTTCTTAATGACTTGTAGTAATTCATCATGTTAAAACTTGCTTCTATTCTTACTCCACATCTGACTAATATATCTTAGTCAGTACATAGTGATCTACTTCATTTTTTTGGTAATGTCTACATAGCACCCATTAGAACTTATTTAAATATTCCCTCATTGATGGACATTCTGGTTACCTTCAGGGTTTTGTTATCACAAATAATACTGGTACCTCATTGTTATTACAAATAATACTGGTACCACAGCCATTAATCTTGCTCATTGAATATTCATGGCTCTCCACCTTCTGGCAACTGGTGATCGACTTCCTGTGTTGTCATATGTCCAGTCCTGGCAGAGCATTAATTTTCTGTGTGAGATTCTCCAGAGCCCTTTTACCTTTACTGCTTCAATCAGCAATGTTATTGATGGTTAATGCTCTGTCCAGATTCTGGAATGAGGATGACCATTATGATCAGAGACCTTCCTCCCCACCCTCCAAACACCTACATTGGACATATAACATGAAAGAAAAATGACTATTTTTTCTTTTCTTCTTCTTCTTTTTTTTTTTAGAGAAATAAACATTTTTTTAAAGTTAAAAGCCACTAGTGTTTTGTGGTTGTTTATTGTCATGGAATGACCTGGTCTGTCCTGACGGTCACACCCTACTGCTTGTATTCACTAGTTAAGAAACTTAAAATAAAATGAGGTTCATCTGGCATGATCTAGAATTGTAGAATTCTAGAAGTTAATCTTTAGAGGTCAGCTATTTCAGTTATTCTTCCTCCTAAAAATTCATCTCCTAAATTATATGTTCTAGAATCATTATTAATGGGTTAACAGCAAATTCCCTTGTCTTTAGTTTGTGAAACCCCACTCCTTTTGTTTATCTATTCATCAATTGATGGACATTTGGATTGTTTCCACTTATTGGCTATAATGAATGATGCTGCTATGAACATCAAATACAAGTTTTTGTGTGGACATTAGTTTCCATTTCTCCTGGATATCTATACCTAGGAGTAGAATTGCTGAATCATATGGAAACTCTATATTTAACTTTTTGAGAAACTGCCAAACTGTTTTCCAAAGTGGTTGCACAATTTTACATTCCCACCAACAATGTATGAAGATTTCAAATTCTTCACATCCTCATTAACACTTGTTATCATCCATCTTTTTAACTATAGTCATTCTAGTGTGTGTGAAGCATCTCACTGTGATTTTGATTTGCATTTCTCTACTGACTAATGATGTTGGGCATCTTTTAATCATTTATTGCCCATTTGTATCCCTTCTTTAGAGAAATGTCTGTTTAAATGCTTTGCTCATTTTTGAGTTGTCTTTTCACTATTGAGTCAGTAGAGTTCTATACATATTCTTGCTTCAAACCCTTATTTTCTCCCTTTCTGTAGATTATCTTTTCATTGTCTTGGTGGTGTCCTTTGAAGCACAAAAGTTTTAAATTTTGATGAAGTCCACTTTATCTAATTTTTCTTTTTTTAGCTCGTACTTTGGATGTCATATCTATTGCCTAACCCAAGGTCATGGAGATTTGATTCTTTTTCTTTTTCTAGAGTTTTATATTTTTAGCTCTTACATTTAAATATATGATTTAATTTGAGTTAATTTTTGTGTATGATGTAAGGAACTTTACTTTTTTGCATGTGGATATCCACTTGTTCCAGGACCATTTATTTTAAAGACTCTTTTCCTGTTCTTAGAACTGGAAATATTTTTGCTTGTTTCCAAGCTTCTACCACGTTTCCTGATGAGCTCAACAGTTCTTCAAGGGTCCCTGGCATTGGCTCCTCTAAGTCATTCACAGGTTATTTTAGTATTCTCCGGGATGTTAATGACTTAAGATCAAAAGATTTAATGTGCTTTAGAGAGACTAGGTATTCTTATAACCTCACCTTTTATTGTGGTTCTTATTCCTATTTTTCCATATTCTATCCTTTATCACTCTGAACCACTTCCTTCACTGAAATGATAAGGACAAAACAGAAGTGAATGGATGCTGTCTCTCTCTTCTGTTAACTTACACCATTGACTCCAAATAAATTTACCTTTTCCTTTTTATTCTCTTGTGCCTAGCAAAGCTCTCTTTCTTTTTTAAAAATCTATTTGAGAGAGAGTGAGAGAGAGAGAAGCACAGGGAGGGGGAGGGGTGGGGGGAAGGGGAGAGGAGGAGGGAGCCTGATGCTGGGCTCAATCCCAGGACCCTGGGCTCCTGACCTGGGCCAAAGACAGACACTTAACCAAATGAGTCACTCAGACACCCTGCCTTGCAAAGCTCTTCTATCATCCTTAGGATTTCCCCAACTTTAAGCTAATTGTAGACTTCACATTTTCTGTAAAGTGATGATTTATCTTATTAAAAATTAAAATTATTATTATTATTATTTGGTTTAGTCAGCTGCTACCATTTTCCATTGCACTAACTTATCTATACAGACCTTAATTCCAATTAAAAATTTTGGATGTGAAAGAGATTAGTATAATCTATACTTTTAACTTTTTGCTTTGAAAAATTTCAAAGTTAGAGAAAAGTTACAATATGACGAGCACCTCCAATTAGATTCACCCATTTTAAACATTTTTCCACATTTACCTTCTCTCCCTCTTTAATACACATACACATACATGTGTGTATATTTGTTTTACATATATATATTATATATCTACATATATATCTTTTCTGAATCACTTGGAAATAAGTTGTAGACACCACAACTCCTCAGCCATAAAAGCCATAAAAGCTTTGGCATAAAATTTCCAAGATTAAGTATAATACCACAAAATATCTTTCTGTTTTTTTAAGATCCAAAATTCCACTTTGTTGTTACATCTCTTGAGTCCCTTTAATTTGGAGATTTTTTTTTTTAATTATATTGGCTCAATGAACAGTCCAGGCCAGGTTTCTTATAGAATATGCCACATTCTGGATTTATCTGCCTGTTTCTTCCTGTTTGATTGTTCCAGTATCCTCTATATATCCTTTACGTTTTTGCTTATATCTAGACCAGGGCTGCTGAACCTTGGCACTATTGACATTTTGGGCCAGATAATTATTTGTTGTGGGGAATCTGTCCTGTCCATTGTATAATGTTTAGCAGTACCCGTTAGATGCAGTACCACCCCCCCCCCCGCCCCAGGTTATGACAACTGAAAATGTCTCCAGGCATTGTCAAATGTGTCCACTTGGGTAAGGGGTAGGGTGTGGGATGGGGATCCAGCTCCTGGTTGGGAACTATTGTCTAGAAGCTTGATTAAATTCAGGTTAAACAATTTTGGCAATGATGTTGTGTATTTCTAATTGCACTACATCAGTAAGCACATATCAGATTGTCCCATTAGTGATTCTAGCTTTAGTCATTTGTTTAAGGCAGTGATTTTCTTTTTTAAGGTAAAGGTACATTTTTTCTTTTGTAATAATTAAGTTATGGCTTGATACCTTGAGACTGTGTGAAGATCCTGTACACCTACCAACTTTCACCAGTGGCTCTTAGCATTCTTTGATGAACTGTGCCTGCATCAGTTGTGAATGATTCGGAAAATGGTGATTTTCTAATTCTATCAGTTGTTCTACATTTATTCTCTGGTATGCCTCTGAAAGAAAAGCTGTCATCCTTTCTCCTTTTATTTATTTCTTTTTAAGATT
The DNA here is from genome assembly GCF_002201575.2 of Neomonachus schauinslandi. Taxonomy (NCBI): domain Eukaryota; kingdom Metazoa; phylum Chordata; class Mammalia; order Carnivora; family Phocidae; genus Neomonachus; species Neomonachus schauinslandi. The sequence goes on along the minus strand of NC_058405.1, from coordinate 44,869,823 downwards.
TTATTTTTAAGTAATCTCTACACTCAATGGGGGGCTTGGATTTACAACCCCAAGATCAAGAGTCACATGCTTTACCAACTGAGCCAGCCAAGGTACCACTTGTTTTTAGTGCCACTCTGAAATGCATTTTACCTATTTTTTTAATTCAATAAATTATTGTCATTGTTTTTGATGGTAATATTGTCCCAAATTTTTCCAGTGGGAATCCTCAACCTATTCTTTAAAAACACTTCTTAAAGTAGGGGGGGGGTTGCATTTCATAGAGCATTTTATTAAAGTTATTGTAAGTGCTACGCGATGGTAAATTCTTACTACGCTGCACCACGAGAACAAACGTGTAAGGGATTCACATTTAGCCAGTGAAGAATTCTGACACTAGGACAGCATATCATTTTCATAGTTAACAACTTACATTAATTGCAAAATGTAAATAATTGGTAAGAGTGGATCCTATTTAACACCAATAAAAATTATTAGCAATTTGAATCATCTATTTACCTTCAGAATTGCAAATCTTTTCCTGACTCCTGGGTAGGATAACTGGTGCCATTAAATTGAAATATACTTGTAGCATGTGTATGGTCTAAACACAGTATACTACTGCAAATTGCAGGGAATAGGATGGAATTATTTCTGATTCGAAGTACTTGGAAATACTTTTCATTAAAATAAGTAATGTGCTTGAAAACATATTTCGATAGCATTAGAAGCATCGCGATTTTACAACTATGCCTTGGAAAGCCCAAACGGAGTTTCCCAGTTAAAAGGAGAAAAATTTGTACTGAGTTCCAATTTGTATTGAGCTCCACCCATGGCAATTATTTCCTTCCTTCTGTAACTGTCAATTTCCTCCCCAATCCCCGGAGCGGCTCTGCCCAGTTCCGCAGTCTCTGCTCCAAGTCTGTGTTTGTGATGATGGTTTCAGATGAGGTAGCGGCGGGTGATGGGGCTTAAGTTCTCGGTTTCTGCCCGTGACTTGACAGTTGGGGCCGGAGCTACATAGAAGCGTCTTTATGCCGAGTAGCCGCAGAGGTGGAAAACCATGGAAGGCGGAGCAAACTTTTAGGGAGTGTCTCCCCGACTAGTGGCCCCTTCCGCCTGTTCCTCCCCGATTGGCTGTCGTCGGTCTCAGCCGTCCAATCGTGCTGGAGCGTCCAACGCGCCGTTCGGCGACGCCGCCGCGCAGGCTCACTCGGGGGACCAGCCCCTGCGCTTCAGCCATCCTGGGGGCCAGAGAAGGACACGGACGCGGAGGCTGTGGAGCCATCCAGGCCTGGTTATGCCGGTGCTACCGTCACAGGACCGCGCTGGGACTTTGGACGGGTCTAATGGCAGAGGGACAGAGAAAACAAGCACTGACACAACTGCCCAATTTACCCATGTCCCTTAAGTTCAGGTTTTCTTGGGTTCATCATTTTCATTGTGCTCCAACCTCTACAAACTGATTGCCCGTGAGGACTCGAAAAAAATGCGACTTTATTCTTTTCTTTGCGTCGGGGCAGATCGAAAAGCAGAGTGAATGGAGCGAGTCTTTATTAAAAAAAAAAAAAAGTAAACTTTTCCTATGCAGAGTGGCTGGCAACACCTCTTTCGTTGAGTTTCACTGTCCCCAAACTGGAAGCACTGCCTCTCAACCGACCCATCCGTCTCAGCTCTAGCATATCCTGGTCTCTGGTGAAGTGACCGCCTCTCGGCGCTGGAAACGCGGGCGTTACTTTCTGCTGTACAAAAAAAAAAAAAAAAAGTCTGCATTAGTTTCCAAGGTGTGCAACTCAGAAAAGTGACCCAAAACAAAAAATAACCAGTCTTCGATGGAGAGCAAAGTCTCGTGGTCCTTGCTCACAAATTGGCCTGCGATTTCCAGACCCCAGTGGGTCTGTGGGGCATCACGGCCTCCGCCAGGCTGTAACCTCCAAGCCCCACGCCAAGCCTGCCCCTGCGGCCGCTCGGAAAACGCGGCGAGCGGAACCCGCACGCGGAAGCGCCGGCCGCACTGAGCATGCCCAGTTGCAGAGCCGACCAGAGGAGTTTTTTTTTTTTCTTTTCTTTTCTTTCGTTTTTTTTTTTTTTCTTTTTTATGTTTTTTTTTTTTTTTTTGGTCTCAAGTAGGAGGCCTACCCCCCACCCCCACCCTAGCCCCCCACCACCCCCGGCCTAAGCAGCTACCATGTCTGAGGTCCCCGGCGCGGCGTTGTCCCAGGCGGGTTGGTAAGTGGCTAGTCCCGTCGGCCGCCCGGCCGCGAGTGCGGGCCGGGGCCCCGAGGAGGGTTGGGGTTGGGGGCGGTGGGGTGCGTGTCGGGGTAGGCGGAGGCCGCCGCCCGCCCCCGGCCTCTCCCCGGGCCCTCCGGGCCGGCTCCGCCCCCGGCGCCACGCGGAGCCGGGCGAGTCCCCCAGCTCCCCTCGGGGCGGCCGCGGCAGCGCGGCCTGGGCCCGGGGCGGCGGGCGGCGGGCCGGGGAGAGGCCGGGGGCCGCGAGCAGAGCAGGCAGGGTGGCTGGCGGCCCAGGCCCGAGCGGATCCGCCCGGGAGGATCTGCCACGCTGTCCGCGCCGCTCCGGGGAGAGTTGCTGCGGCGGGACGAGGGGAGGCGAGGGCTGGAGGAACGAGTGTGGCGGAGAGGGGCGAGCGCGGCCCGAGCCCGCGGGCCCGCAGGAAGTTGAGGGCCGACCAGAGCCAAGCCCGTGTGCTGCCCGGCCGCCTCTTCTTTCTCCTAGTTTCAGAGCAGCGTGTACCGACCGGTGTGAAGCTGCCCTCCGTGGCACACACACAACTTCTGAAGCTAAGAATGACCTCATTGTCAACTCGTGTGGGTGCTCCGTGGAACTTCTCTTGAAGCGATGGCAGTATTCTGATTTTTAAAGACGTTTCATGTTAAGATTTTAGAATCTGAAAGCAGTAAAAAAAACTATGTGAAATTAAGCAGTTTCTGGAACTGAGGCCATTATGGTTGTTAACATCCAGTTTAACTCAGTAACGCTTTTGCAGGCCTGCATAGACACAGTCTGAAAGGAGGGGTGGGAAGGAGGATAAAAAAGATTTGCCCCAGCTCTCTGAAAGTTCACTATTTTGGTGAAAAGCGGAGAGAGGGAGGCATTACAGGAACAAACACAAAAACGGGAAACAGTGGCAAACTGTGCAGAGGGGCAGGTAAATGTGCTGTGGAATAGGAGGGGAAGGAGAGTTCATTTCCTAGAGAAGTAGGTTTTGAAAGACCGGTGAGGAAACGGCTTTCTAGACAGCCACTGGAGAGGCGACACCTAAGTAGGAAAGTGCTTATTGGTTTGCAGAACTGACACTAGATCCTGTGGTTCGTGGAAGTAGGAGGGTGTCCAATGAGGATTAAGACCAGAAAGGTTGGGCCAGGTTATGGAGGCTACAAGTGCCTAAAAGATACGGATTTGATTCTGTGAATAAAATTTTCGATTGGAGTGATGTAACAATACCTATGTTTTGAAGAAGGGGCTTCTGGCTGTGCAGGCACTTTCCTTCACAGGTGAGGAGACAGGCACAGAACCGTTAAGTAACTTTCCTGACCTAGCTAGGAAGTGGTGGAGTTGAAAGGTGAGCACAGGGGAGCTGGTCCAAATCTGGTGCTTTTAACTATTATGCGTTGTTGTTCCCATAGTTTTTGCGTAGAACACCATTAGGGTGACAGGCTACAGAGTTAAAAACTCACCGTACTCAGTTTTTATTTTTGTTCTGGAATCTCTACCTTCAGTTTCTTTACCTCACAAGGATGTTTTGGATAATCTTGGATCACTCTTTTATTTGAGTTTCTCTCCATTCTTCATTAGATTGAGCCTTAGTTCTTCAACCTAGTTACACGATTTCATTTACAAACTTGGTCTTTTACTTCTTTCCAACATGACCCCACCTCCAAAGGCTAGTCTCATTTATTTTGGTTCCAAACACATATTGTTCTTTTTTGGACTACAAGCTCCTTAAGGGTGGGGAACTGCAACTTATTTTTCTGTGTATTTGTAGTGCCAGGGAGCCACTACAGTGTAGGTCCTTAGTAAAGTCTGATACAATTGACCTTGGAATGCCCCTGCCAATCAGAGTTCTATAGCCAGGGTCTCTACCCAAGCTTAGCTAGTGCCTCCCTTTTTTGTTACTTTGTTATAAGTCCCTAGCAATGTTATATTGTAACATTTGTCACTTTATGTTGCAAATGATCTGTTTGACATGTTTCTTCTTCCACCAGACTTTGTTGCTTTTGTATGGCAGTGACTCATAAAGGCAATAGTAATCCGTGGGTCTAATAAGACTTTTTCTGGGAGTTTACATGTAATTCCTAATGGGTCTTGAACAGATTAGATTTGTGCCAAAGAAGAGAGGTAGGATCTCGTAGGTGTTCAGGTAGCCTATATAGATCTTATATTTAAGTAGAGACTTACTATGTTAAAATGCAGAATCTCAAAAGTTTAGGCAGAGAAGAGCACTGGAAGAATTTAGGACCATAGAGTACCACCACAGTGTGGTGGTTATGTTTAAATAATGCACTAAATACTACATTGATCTCTTGTAGTGTTTAGTTATATGTGTGGAATAAACTTCACTATGAGAGGAGATTTGGCTCAGTTTGTCTCAATAACAGATTTACTTAATGCCTTTTTGTTTTTTCTCTTTGGAGATTCCCCTTAAGGGGGAATTGCATATTTCTACTAACCTTTTGAATTTTCAGAATTTTTATAGAAATCTCAACCTTTTGAAACTTCAAAAAATAGAAACATGTTAGAACATAATTAGTTGAGATTGTGTTTTTGAAAAGGTATTTTCCATAGAATTAGTGATGGCACAGCTTAACACCCTTATGTGCAGATGAGGATGCTGAAGCACAGAGGGAATCAAAGATTTGCTCAGTTATAAGTGGCAGATCCAAGAATACTGCCCAAATGTGTGGAATAAAGATTCAAAACTCATTTCCATCAAGCCATGGTGACCACTTCTAATTTAAATTGTTGATCAAAATAACACATTTTAAAATAGAAAATTGGATTAAAGCATTTTGTGGTGTGTAAATTTACTTTCTTCTTTGGGAAAGATAAGGTGCTTGTGCTGAGGAGTTTGGAAACAAAGAAAGCTTTATCTTGCAGTGGCCCACCTAAGTGCTGATTAGAGTTATCTGAAAATGGTTAATTCTGTGTTTTGCAAAGTCTAAGGTATCTGAAAGGTAAGGCACTGTATTGTATGTATGTCTTTGCCTTACCTAGCAATTTTGAGTTGAAGATACCATAAGGTAGCATGAGAAATAGTGTTTCCATTTTATTCTGAAGGAACACAGTTTCTTAGAAACTCCAGATTTCTAACATGCAAGGCTTAACCAGGTTGTGCTCTGAGGTTTTTGTCTTTGTGTTTCTGTTAGAGGGGAAATAGGAGGATGAACACACAAGTCTTCTTACCTGATTCCGCTTGAACTTCACCTTCTCTTTTGTGTTCTATTTGATTACTGGTGCTACCACCATACTGACCATCCTCTGGCCTAAGTGTATACCACCAAACTCCCTTCCCTTTCTTTCACCTTTGAACATCTAAGAAAGACTACAGCTTATAAAAGTCTTTGTTAAAATTTAGCACTAGAGAAGAACAACTGTGAGATAAATAAAATAGGAAGCACAATGGCAGTATGGAGTATAAAGTGAATGCTCTTTTGTCTTGAGGTGCCTGCCCTCTTCCACATGTTGCCAGGAGATAGCTATTTCAAAGTGGTACTTCAAGAGAATTTGCTGGAATTTCTAATTTCTAACTTTTGACCTATCCACAGATGGAGAGCTTCTTTTCACATGCCATCATGTAGAAGCTTCCTCCCAAACACATTAATGATCAAGACCAAGAAAGTCAGATTTCTGGTTCTGTAGCCCACCCTGCACCTTTCTTGTATGGCTTCTGTTTTCTGAGAGACACACCTCTTCCCCAGGAGATTGCTGGTAAATGATCTGTTTTCAGATGGGAAGCAATCTTTACAGCACCATCAACATTACTTTTACGTGCTACACTTTTGGTAACAGTCATATGAGAAGAGTATAAAAGTTTTGCTCCCATCATATTCCAACATAACTTTTAGGCAGAAGTACATTTGCAAAGAATATTGGTAGTTCTTTACAAGTTGTATATTAAGTGAAAGATATTTTATTGTCTAGAATTGTAAAATATTTTATCATTACCCCTTTGATATAAACATACTCTGGATACACCGTTTCGGAAAGGATCAGAACCATTAAAACAATTTTTTTTTTTTTAGCTGAAACAATAATAGATCATGTTGAAGAACACTAGAAGAAACCAGTTGCTTTATGTTTGGTTTTCAGAGGAGCTTATCAGAGACGTCCTATTTTGAAACATTTCCCATTTCTTTAATGAGCACTTTTAACTATCTCTTTGGTTTACATTGTTTGTGAAATTATAGTTCAACAGTAATAAGCCTTGTTGACCTTCTCTCTTAAAATATGTTACATATTGCCTGGCGGCTTCTACTGATACTATAAACTGCTAAAAATGCCTGGATATTCTGTTAAACTGTGCAAGTTTTAAGGTTTCAAGGTGCTGTTTGCAGTGACTTTTTTTGGTGAATAACCTATAAATCTAGTTTCAACTGCCTGTAGACTTGACTGCCTCAAGCATAAAGGGGGCATAAAAAGAAACTTGCTACCTCAGCAAGTTGAAAATAATTTTCTCCTCTCACACAGCAGCATTTGCTAAATCAAGTAAAAATTACATAGTAACATTTCAAGAACCATAAAAATATAACTACATCAACTTTTTCAGCTTATGTTTTCTCCTTTTGACAAAAGAAGGATATTGGCAGTTTGACTTACCATGTTGCAGTTAAGTCCCATCTCTCTAGAAATTCTGACTTTTTGTAAGGTGTAGGATCGGGAAGTAGCTGAAGAAGACTTTACCTCTAGATGATTTTTAGAAGAAGCAGACTACACTCCCAGCAATGCAAAACAATTTATGTAAAAATTGAAAAACTTTTGTTTTCATAGAATGAAAACAAAAAAAAGCAGAGAAGAGGGGCCAAAAAATGTGTGGTGATAATGTAAAATATTAACAGGGGTGTCAAATCAAAGATACTGAGAGCAGAAAAGAAGCACCCTGGTGATAGAAAGGGGAAAGAACCACATCATGCTCCAGGACTGGATAAATCCTACATGTGCCTTAGTACTGTCACCCCGACAGGTTTCACACCCTTACTCTGTGGGTGTGAGTCTGTGTGCATGTGTGAATGCTTCTTACACTTATTACAGCTTTACAGCCTTTATAGTGGAGACAAATAGCTACCCTTATCTTAGGATAGTGCTGCTGAAGGTATGGTACCTTTACAACAGTAAGTCTCTGCAATAATGCAGAGAAATATGTAACCCTATATAGTAATGTGTGTACTGAAATACACGCAGTAAATGTTATGCCTCTTATACACAAAGAACTGTTAGTTTTTGTGATGATATACAAGTCAGTCAGAATTTACACATGCTATACAGTGGCATTTTACTTGGGAAGTCTGGAAGGCTTTCCAGAACTAATGATGTGTAAGCAGGGTGTGTTGTATATGCCATCTCATATGGTGTCTAGTCTTTGTCTAGGGAAAAAACAAGGCAGATTCATTGATGCATTCATTCAACAAATAATTATTAAACATCTTGCTGTAGCAGACACTTTCTTTAGTACAATCAGATGTAGTCTTATGGGGAGAAAGCCATTAACTATATATTCAAACATTGCATCTGTAAAATATACCAGAGATGAAAAGGGACATAGTTCTAGAAGAGCTTATAAAAGGGAAATTTGGTGTCTTTGTGGTTGTCATAGAATGTGTCCCTGAGATCTGGAGGATGAGTGGGAATTAAATAGGTTAAGTAAGGTTAAAGAAGCATATGCAAAGTTCATAAGGCAGTAGGGAGCATGGTGAGTACAAAGGTCTGAAGGACTGGGAAGAATGGAGGACAAGATAGGGACAGTATAGGGAGATGGGACTGCGGGAGATGGCCCAAGCCTTTTATTCTGGAGGCAATAGAAATCAGTTGGAAAGTTTTATCAGGGGTTGGGAGGCTTGAAGTAGCGCTGACATTGTAGTTAAATTTTGAGAAATGCTTGCATTGAAGAAAATGGCTCAGAGCTTGGCATGAGTAGATGGATGGATAGAGTGGTGGTGATGATTGAGATGGAGAGCAGAGATTGATTTGATTGATATTTAGGAAGTAAAATGGACAGAACTTTTAGATGGATTGTATATGGGAAAGAGAGAGAAGGAGGTGTCAGGGGGTTGATTTTTAGGTTTCTGGCTTTTATACCTGAATTGTTTACAATATGTTTAGATAGGGAGTATTAGAAAAGGAACACACTTTTGAAGGGTGGATCATGAATTGAAGTTGGACATTATTGGAGTGTGAGGTGCCTTTGAGTCATCTAAAAGAAGATGCCAGTTAGACATTAGGAAATACTAATCTTGCACTAGGAAGAAGACTGGATTAGAGATATAAATTTGGAGTCATTCAAGTATAGCTGATGACTGAAGCAGTGCATAGATGAGATCATCTAAGGCTGCACTGTCCAGTATGGTAGACATTAGCCACATGTGGCTACTGAATACTTGATATACATCTAACTCAAATTCAGATGTGCTGTAAATGTCTAATACAGACTGGGTTTGGAAGACTTAGTACAAAAAAGGATATAAATATCTCTCATTCATTTTTAATATTGTTTACGTATTGAAATAATGCTAGCAGTATATTGTGTTAAAATATATTTTTAAATTAATTTCACATATTTCTTTTTACTATTATGTATGTGGCTTGCACTATATTTTTATTAGGTAGCACTGATCTATGATCTAAAAAATCAAGCCTAAAGTGAGAAGAGGCTAGTTTCAAGCACTGAGGAATATCAGCATTTTAAAGCAGAATTAGCCTTTTAGGAGCTGCCAGAGAGAGGGAAAAGCATTGGAATATGAAATCATTAACTTTTCTGAAAAGAGAAAATGGACATATCTTTAAGAGTTCTGTGACAAGATTATTTGCTTAGGTCAGTATTGGATTACTGACTTGCTGATATTAGAGATTCAGATCAGTTTTTAAAAGATTTTTTATAAATTTAGGTATCTGAAGGTCCCTTTTTTTAAAATTCCACCTCCATCCCCTCGAAACTCCTTTAAATATAAAATGCAAATGGGAGCGTCTGGGTGGCTCACTTGGTTAAGTGTCTGTCTTCCGCTCAGGTCATGATCCCAGCGTCCTGCATTGGGCTCCCTGCTCGGGGAGGAACCTGCTTCTCTCACTGCCCCTCCCCCTGCTCATGCTTTCTCTCTCTCTCTTTCTCTCAAATAAATAAATAAATAAAATCTTTAAAAATAAAATGCAAATAAAATTCAGCTGCAGCTTTTCAGGAGACAGTCTGTCATGGATATTAAGTGAAGACGTTAAGGAAAAAAACATTTTTATTTTACTAAATTCCTAAGCAAGACCTTGAGAAGTTTGAAAATTAATAAAGGTAGATTTTTAAAAATATATAATCTGAAACATTAAACATAAATGTTGATGGGAACACTTGCTAAATAAATTAAGCCAACATTTTATAATGGCTTCTGGAATTAATTCAGTTTAAGTTTTGTTTTGAAAGAGAAAGAGGGATGTATGCAAGTTTAACTGTCTAGAAAGTTGATAGATGATCATGATAAAGTGAAATAATTTTTCCTTTTGCCATAAATATATTCTAATATTATTAGATCCAAAGAAGTAAGTGACTGTTTCTTTTGCCATAAATATATTCTAATATTATTAGATCCAGTTTTTCTATTTAGTCAGAATAGTTTGATTGATGTTTTGTAAGATCCTGTAGGACAAGGATCAAGTTTTCTCATGTTTCTATAGCATTCCTAGCACTTAGCAGGGTGTGAAGTCCACAGTAGACACCAAAATGCTTGTGGAATGAATGTTAGTACCATTGTAATTAGTCTCAGGATGTTTCATCATATTGTTTTTCTATTCTCAAGGAACATGAAACTTATTCAAGCTTTGTATAGAGTAGAAAATTGTTACTTGTGAAATGAATGTGAAATTTTAAAAATCAATTTTATGAAAAAAATGTAATTTTTACAGAAATGCAGGGAGTAACCTGTTAAAGCTTTCTCTATTTATTGATACTTACTTCTGCCTGAACACAAACATACACTTACAGATATGTTGATAACATTTCTTTGCATGGGACAACCAACTGTTTCTGTACGGCTTTGAGATGTTCTCTCTCAAAACAATGTTTATAGAAATTATTTTCAGAAGTTTGTTTTTAGTATAAGTTTGTCCTAGGTCCTAATTATTTCTTTATTCATTTGATATTTTATGAGATGCTACAAATACTTACTTTTCTTTTGGTATTTCAGAATTGCTTGTTATCTTGGGGTCCCTGGTTAGAAAGGCATTAGGATGATGAGGTTGTAATTCATTCTGTGGCCTTTGATGAGGCAAAGCATTAGGCACTTGGACACCTTCCAGTTTAGTAAGCTGGCAGAGGGTTCCAGTCCACTGGGTTTTAATATGAGGACCCTGCCAAGCACAGGTTGTTCTTTTGTTGACTTTCAATTATGAACACCAAAAAAGACCATGTGTATGTTGCTAGTTAGGTTACAAAACGTGTAAAATAGGTTTCTTCTCAGTGGCCTTCCTCAGTTTACCATACTCAGAATGGCAGATACTATTGACCCTTTCTCCCGGAGAAGCCTAGATTGGAATGCAGCGGCCTCTGTTCCTGGGGTTTGCCATGATCTTTTGTCCAGGCTGCCTGCTGAGTCTCTTGGTTTGTTTCACTCTAAATTGTGAGTAACAGTGAGATTTTTCCAGGATTGTGTTGATTTACTTCTTTCCTTAGTTGTGCTTCTTGGGGAGGGGTGGTACAGGGTTAAAACTCAGGCTCTATCAGACACTTCTTTGGACGTTTTGAAGTTTTACAGGATTAGGATATACTTTTTCTTTATTTTGATTGCTGCTGATACATTTTTTGACTGCTTTTTCTGGTTGTGGTTATTTGCTTTGTTTTTACTTTTTTTTCTTTAATTACACATTTATTAGAAGTCTTTATAAGCATATGTTAATTAGGTGTTTCTTTGATAATTAACCATTGGTAAAATGAATGTATTTTATATACATACATTAAAAATATGATTGCTCTGTCAATACCATGAAATTTCATTGCCCATTTTTGTATCTCTGTTTACATCATTGCTGGTGCAAAGTAACCACCCAAAATAACTTTTAACTTTGTTGGTAAACACATCTAGCTGTTCTTTGCTAGACAGAGACACCTGCCATTGTACTCATTAAATTTTGATTTGACATCATGAAAAAGATAGTGCAGTGTAGTGGTGTAGATGTGAATGGGTACAGAGTAATAATATTTAAATGATACATGACAAATCATAGTGTGCATTCTGGAGTCTGATTATCTTGAAGGGGCAATAGGGCCTTGAAGTTTTTACCAGTTTATACTTATGTGAATAAGCATTTATATTGATGTTATTTTAATTAAAACACAAAACTGGCCTGAGGTATACCCTTCTAGTATTTACAGAACTGCTCTATATTAGATAGGTTGAAATCTAGGCTGATGTACAAAGACCCCATATTACAAAGGTCTAAAAATCATAGCTTTTTTTTTTCCTCATCACAAAACAACACACAGTGATGGGGAATCTGCTTTGTGCTGTCATTTAGGGACCCAGGTCCCTTCCATCTTACTGTTTTGTTGTCCCCTAACACCTGCTACTCCCAAGTATGGTCCTAAGATCAGCATCATTAGCATTACCTGGTAGCTTGTTAGCAATGTAGAATCTCGGTCTCTACCACAGTGCTACTAAATCAGCATCTGTTTTAACAGGATTTTCCTAGTGACTTTTTTGTACATTAAAGTTGAAGAAGCACCACTTAGGGTATTGTCATTGTTTCCGTGTATATAGCAGAGTCACTGCCACATGAGAGTTTTAGGTCGCAGGAAGGGAAAGGGCAGCTGAGAGCCATAGAGTCAGTTCCCTGATGGGAATGGTGGGACACGTCACTTCCTTGGTTTCCAAGAACTTAGTCTCACCTACCTGAAAGGGATTCTGGGAAATGTGGTCTAGCTCAGTGATTCTCAAGCTGTTGCCAGTTTTTAAAATTTCCAGTTTTTCACAGTACTTTTGTAAAGTATAAAATCTTGGAGCAATGTCAAATTGCTCTAAGAGATTCTAAATGCTCACTTCAGTTTCTGTACTTATTCCATCATGAAGCAGTAACAAAGAGTTTGAAGACTGGCGTGGATCCATGGACCACACCTGAAGTAGTTCTCTTCTACCTGAACACATTTTGAATTTTTCACTTACTGATACTATTCAAATTATGGTATAGTTGCATGAATTTGGTGTGAATGAATGAGGCATTGTTTTTTTGGATTTTATACTTTTGATTTAATTTACTTGTTAATATTCTACTTAAATTTTTTAAAATTATTTTTAGTGATAATCTTGTTTGTAAAGGACTTCTTAGCTTGCAAAGCCCTCTTTCCCTAATTAAATGTCACTCTATAATAATAAGTAGTAAGTATGTATTACATTTGCTTATAAAAGGGGATTGCAAGCCTTCTTGGTTTAATCATAAGGTTGATATCTAGTATGACACATTAAAGAATGGTCATGTTTGTTATGAGGTAATACCTTTCCACTGCATTTTGTAACTTTCTTATACTTTTAGTTATGAATTAATACGAACTAATATTAGTTTACAATCGGTGTTATGAGACTTATCTGTGCCGTTGTCATATTGGCTAACATTGTTTGACATGGTTTGAATCACTCCTGCCTAAACATGTTTTCATGGAAAATAAAATTGAATTGGACTGTTGGTGGTCTTTTAAAATGTTTCACCTTATCACAGTAACTTTCATGTGTAAATTGAATTGTTTATCGTTACTGGTAATGCTCTACTGCCTTAAGCAAAAGTATATTTAAAAAATGTCTGATTATAGATTTCTGTGTATCTAAGACATGTACTTTCAAAGTGGAAAAATAGGCTGTTTGACTGAATGTTTTTGTTATATTCAGCTTGCTTGTTGCTGTTATGGCTTGCCTCGTGTTGCCCCACAGCACCAGTTTTTTTTTTCTTTTTTGCCTACGTACCCAGTGTACAGGAACTAAGAAGTCAGCAGGAAGTCAGCATTGTGGAAGAGGAACAGGCTTGTGAGCTGGAATTGATTTGTGTTTGGAACCGAGATTAGTAAATTACGTGACTTTGAGTAGTTAATTTATATTAGAATTACTAGTTAATTAGAATTAATTGATGAGAATTATATCAGAAAATTGAGTTACCATAAGAGATTACTGAGAAAAAGAAAATAGTTATGAAAACACCACATGTATCCTTTATTTTCAGTTAAATTTATACCTCCTTATTTATTTATTTATTTTTTAATTTTAAGGTTTAACTGAAGTATAGTTGACCACACAAATATACCTGCCTCTTGAGAAGCAATGTGGTTTGTGGTTAAAAGCATGGACTCTGAAGTCCAACTCTCTTGAGCCAGGGTCAGTCCTGGTTCTGCCACTGATTAACTATAACCTTGAGTACATTAATTAACTGCTTGCTGCCTCAGTTTGCTCATCTGTTAAGTGGTGCCAATTGTGGGACCTAACCCATAGTATACTTAAGAGGATTAATGAGTTGATACACTCAAAGTGTTCGGAACGCTGCTTGTCGTATGCTGAGCGCCCAGTAAATATTTGCATTTTCTTAATTGCATGTTAAGCCTGGACTCTTATAACTTACTGCTGCCAATAAATAAATTCATGTAACTTGCACATATATGCATTTCTGATATTGTGTTATTTTTGAAAAAAGTCCTTTATTTTAAAATATCTTATATAGTCTCTTAAAGGATTATCTTGATAAAGACAAAATCCTTATATCTTATGGGTTTTGAATCTTATTATAAAGTATGTCTTACCATTTGGTAATCTTGTGTTTGTGCCTCAAATTAAAGATAAGTGATACAGATAGATAGGATATTTCATATAATATTATTTCACTTGTACAGGAAGAATGAAAAGACATTTGAGAGGGAAAACTATCAATATTCAGTCTCTTATTTTGGATGTGAATTTAGTAAGTCTCAGAAGCTGAAGGCAGGTAATTTAATATTCTTGTTGAAATGTTGCATTGTTATTAAGTATTTGCCTTTTAGTTTTATAAATAAGGATTTCATTTAAGGAGTAATGAGATGTCCTCAAAAATTAAATGTTTGGAGCCAGTTATGTAATAGTAAATTCACAGAACAATATAATTTTTTAAAGATTAAATACATTTTTTAAGAGATACATCTCTTGAGTCTAGCTTTTAAAGAAAAAGGATTATATAGCTTTATCCTAAGTAAGGAGTTGGCAAGCTATGGCCCAGTTTGACCTCATGCTTACTTTTGTTAATAAAGTTTTATTCATACACAGCTAGACCATGCATCTGTGGCATGGACAGAGTTGAATAGTTGTGACAGAGATCCTATGGCCTTCAGAAAACCTACAATTTTTACTCTCTGCCCATTTATAGAAAAAGTTTATTGGCCTATGTTTTCATAATTACTTAAGTAATTAATGAAGTAGATTTATTAGTTCATTATTACTTAGAAGACGTTGGAATAAGTAGTACATGCTACTTTTCCAGTATTTGTCAAAAATAACTTCCCAGAACAACCACAGTCTTTGTTCATATCCTTATTTGTAATGACCGGTATGAATGGTGCTGCCTCACAGATTAGTAAATCCTAACTATTTGATAGGAATGTGCCACTCCTTGCAGTGGGGCTTTCTATCAAATACAGAATTGTCAGGTGTTTTTGAAATGGTCTACTGATTTTAATAGAACTTTTCCATTATGTCCTAGGGCAGATAGAAATCCTTCATTGCTTTCAATTGAGAATTTCTATCACACCTGGACAACTTTTGGATTTTATAGAAAACCTAGACTACCGATAGTTCTTATCAAATCAGTACTGCTTAATGGGAGGAAACAGTGGATGTGAGGTTGAAAAACCTGTTAAAACATATCAATCCTGAGTAAAATATAGAAGTTTGTCTTTAAATAACAAAACCTATTTGGTAGCCAATCATACTTAAATTAACCTAATTTATTTGTAATAAGTTGGGTTTTTTTATTGATTTATTTTTAAAGATTTTATTTAGGAGAGAGAGAGAGCACAAGCAGGGGGAGTGGCAGGTAGAGGGAGAGGGAGAAACAGGCTCCCCTCTGGAACAGGGAGCCCAATGCAGGGCTTGATCCCAGGACCCTGGGATCATGACCTGAGCTGAAGGCAGATGCTTAACTGACTGAGCCACCCAGGCACCCCAATAATAAGCTGTTTTAGATGAGAAATTGAATTCATGAAAAAAATTTCATGCCTTGATTTGACAAAAACTGCAGATGAAGTTTTTTAACAGTGTCCAGGAGACTAGGCACAAAGGGTCTAATAAAACCCAGTTTTTCAATATCCAGTCTTATACTCATTCATATTTTTCCTTTTTGGATATGGGTCTTCAAACTTGTAGAGTTGCCAGTCCCACCATATAGAGATTCATATTCACTGGGATTCTATTTCACAGTTTCCATTTTTGACATTATTCTCATTATAGAATGTTTCATCAGAACTTTTACTTTTCACCTAACCACTGTGGTATACTGAGATATAACTAATATAGTGATAACAAGCAAGCCTGCCATTTAACAAATGTAACCAATAATAGGCAAATGCCATTACTGAGAAAACAAGGCCCTGAATTTTAGCTAAATTAAATAGATCACTACAATCTTGACAGCTCATCCACACACTTAAAGAATATAATAGTTTTGAAGAGTGTATTAGTTTTTCTGTAAAAATCATGATTAATTTTACGTATCAAATTGTAAGATATATGCAAATTGAATCACTCTTCTCTCAAATGGCTGAACTTTGTATGGATGACTTGATGGATTCCCCAAGTACCAACCTGGTCCAGAGATCCACTGAGAGTTTTAAATCAGGGCCATGAAAAGATCAGATTTGCTGAGTTTACAAAGATCACTCTGGCTTCTATTTCAAGGATGGGTTGAGAAATCAATATTCAGGCAGGGACAACTTAAAGAAAAACGTTCTTTAGAGATAAACTTCATCAGTGAATTTTTTCTTAAGGGAAATTGAAGAAATGGAGAATTCTGATTTGCTCTCAGTGCCCTTGACTTGTTTCTTTCTTCCCCCACAATTTAAAAATAAAATCAGTTAATACTATTTATTCCATTAGTGTTAGTGCTGGTGGTTTTTTGATGTTTTTTGCTTAAGAGTTCATAAGTTTATTGGATGCCTCAAAATTAAAATACCTTCTGAAAATTTATTTTTATTTATATTTGCATTTATATTAATAAAAATACTTTAAAAAATAATGTATTTTGAAGTGCAAAGATTTTTTTTTTAAGATTTTATTTATTTATTTGACAGAGAGAGGCAGTGAGAGCAGAAAGACAAGCAGGGGGAGTAGGAGAGGGAGAAGCAGGCTTCCCGCGGAGCAGGGAGCCCGATGTGGGACTCAATCCCAGGACCCTGGGATCATGACCTGAGCCGAAGGCAGACGCTTAATGACTGAGCCACCCAGGCACCCTGAAGTGTAAAGATTTTTAAGGGAAGAAAAGGAAGACCTTATAATGGAGTTCTTAGATCTAGATTTCTGAAGAGGAGCAGGAATGTTATTTTTTTTAACTAATGAAATTTTAAGAACATGTTGATGAAAAAGCAGTGATTACTGCCAGATGGGAATATTTGCACTCACCTTTCTCATTACTGATAGGATCAACTACTGCTTGATTCCCTTCTTATTTCCGTGCTATTTCCAAGCCAGTGTGTGAATGAAGCTATATTTAAAACATTCATTTAATATGTAGATACTTATTAAGACATTTTTCTCCAAGATCTGAGTTTCCTTTTTTTTTTTTTTAAAGATTTTATTTATTTATTTGACAGAGAGATAGAGAGAGAACACAAGTAGGCAGAGGGAGAGGGAGAAGCAGGCTCCCCGCCCAATGCGGGACTCGATCCCAGGACCCTGGGATCATGACCTGAGCCGAAGGCAGCCACTTAACCAACTGAGCCACCCAGGCGCCCTGAGTTTCCTTTTTAAGAAAATATTTTATAAATGCCTTTTCTGGTATTTTTCCTTCTTTTGAAAGTTCCTGCTTTAATGTTGAGCACATGTATGATTCTATCACATACGTAGCACATACACAGAATTCTGTTACCAGTCTTTGTGTTATTTTCTACTTTTTCACCTGTGCCTACTGTTGCCATTGCTGTTTGCTGCAGTCTGAACTTGTGCTTCTTCCACACTACTGAAATGCTTTTGCTGAAGTTATCAATAACCTGTTGGTGAGGTACATTTCAGGCTTTTCCTTACTGACCTCTTTGCTGCATTGGAGGATATTAGTCGATGGTACATTCATCTCACCAGTCACCAAAGAGTCAGTTTGCCTCTTACCATTCTCTTATATTTAAATTAAGAGTCAGTCCTGTCAGTTTTACCTTCTGAATATTTTCCTACTTCAGGCCTTAATTCTTGGGAGGACATTAGAAGCCTCCTGATTGGTCTTCTTCCTCTCCCAAATTGGCAGGACTGGGTATTAAGGAGGACACGTATTGATTGGAGCACTGGGTGTTATATGCAAACAATGAATCATGGAACACTACATCAAAAACTAATGATGTAATGTATGGTGATTAACATAACATAATAAAATAAAAAAATGCAAAAAAAAAAAGAATAAGTTACCTAAAATGATTGTTTAACCTTTAGATTTCTTGTCACCTACAGGATGAAGTCTGTCTTCCTTACAAAGATTTGTGTGTGCTCTTGTTTGTCTCTGGCTTCATTTCTTGCTCCTTCCTTCTGTAGTTGCCGCTCCAACCACATCAGCCTGCTTATTGATCTCTCATGTATGCGGTATATTGGGTATGATTATTGTGTCATTTCTTATCTTGCTCTTTCTGTCTGTAATGCTTTCCTCCATTTAAGTTAGTTGATTCTTGCCTTTTATATTATCTTATTTTAAGATTTTATTTATTTTAGAGAGAGAGAGCTTGCAAGTGGGGGGAGGAGTGGAGAAAGAGGGAGAGGGACAGAAGCAGACTCCCTGCTGAGTGGTGAGCCCCACACTAATGCCTATGCCGAGTGTCTCAATCCCAAGACCCAGACAGAGATCATAACCTGAGCTGAAATTAAGAGTCAGTCTCTTAACCGACTGAGCCACCCGGGTGCCCTGCCTTTTATTTTAAAACATAGCCATCATCTTTTATAGGAAGTCTTCTCTAACAGGAAGAAGGTATCCTTTCTTTGAGTTCCTGTAATATTTTATCTCTAACTCATTGTGCTGTAATTATTCATATGTCTCTGAAAGTCAGCTAAGCTTCACTGGAACTAAATTTATTTGAAGTCAGTGACTATGTTCTTTTTTTATCTTTTAATTCCTAGGACTAGGAGCTCAAATGTTTACTGAATAAAGAAAGTGATGGGACTTTTCTTTTTTAATTGCATTGTAATTAACATACCTTAAAATGCGTAGGTCTTAAGTGTTTAGTGCAGTAGGTTTTGATAGTTGTGTGCACTTAATGGAACCACGATTCCCAACAAAATACAAAACATTTCTGTCACCCAAGAAAGTTTTCTCATGCTTTGTCCCTTCCACTGGCCTATTCCCTCCAAGTCATCTTTTTCTGACATTTGTCATCATGAATTAATTTTCTTGTACTTGGACATCATAAAAATGGAATTATTTTTGTCTGACTTCTTAGAAGCTTGACATGTTTTTGAGATTCATTCATGTTCTTGCCTGTATCAGTAGTTCATTCTTTTTTTATTGTTGAGTGGTATTACATGTTAACTGTGCCATAATTTGTTTAGTCATTTTCCTGTTGATAGCCATTTAGGGTTGTTTTTGTGTCTGGTTATTAGGAATAAGACTGTGAACATCTTAGACAAGTATTTTTGTGGGCCTATGTGGAAATTTCTGGAAAATATAAAAGACACTTGAAGCTGTCTTTTAAATTTTAAGCCATATAAAAATAGTATTTAATATGTCATAACTTAAGGAATTTTGTACTTCTCATGCCTTCTGAGAAATCTGGAAGATGAGTTTCACCCAAGCTTGGGAAACTTCACTAAAAGGTTTGATGGTGAACATTTAAAAACATATGTAAATATATGTATAAGACTGAAAGAAAGATGGAGATGGAAAACTAATGTGAAAATGTTATATATTGTGACAACATTAGAAACGATGAAACTAGAAAGCAGGAGAGGGGAGAAGGAAAGAGGAAAATAGGCAATAGGTATTACAGAATACCAAAAGCACCTGATAAGTCAGATGTTAAAAAGTTAAATGAGGAAACTGGGGGTGCCTGGGTGGCTCAGTCGGTTAAGCGTTTGCCTTCGGCTCAGGTCCTGATCCCAGGGTCCTGGGATTGAGTCCCGCATTGGGCTCCCTGCTCAGGGAAGAGCCTGCTTCTCCCTCTCCCTCTCCTTCTCTCCCTGCTTGTGTGCTCTCTCTCTGTGTCAAATAAATAAATAAAAATCCTAAAAAAAAAATAAATGAGGAAACTGGACTCAAGGGAATTAAAAAAGGTAAAAATACAAAGGCACTACTAAAACAAAAATACAGAACTTTGTGAAAAAAATTTTAACAAAATTAGCAAAGAATACACATCTTATGGACAAAGAAACATGCTAAGAATAACAAAATTCTCTAGCAAAGAGAGGTACTTTAAAATAAAATTATTCAGAATGGCTAAAAGTGAAAGGATGGTCAAAAGTATCAGTTGGACAAAAGGACCAGACAAATGGAAACAATATGAGAACAGGGATAGTGATCTTGATACCAGATATGGTAGAATTCGAGTCCAAAAGCTTTAAATGTGACAAAGAGGTTAATGCTAAAACTTATCCTTGACAATTAAGATACTACATTTATGAATATTTATGCATCAAATAACATAGCAACTACCTTTCTGAAACAAAACCTACAGGAGAGGTAGGGGCACATAGATAGAAGCATACAAATAATGGACTTCACTACACTGCTTTCATTATTAAGTAGATTAAGAGGACAAATAAGGAGATAGAAGATCTAAACAATATAATCAATGAGGTTGATCTTATGGATGCATATTAAATGCTACACTTTGATAATAGAATACACATTTCTATTGAGGGCCTGTGGCACATTGACAAAATTGATTATGTATTAGGTTATAAAGAAAGCTTCAGTAACATCCATGATGTAGAAGTATTACAAGCAACATTCTGATTACATTGCAATAAAACTAGAATTTACTAACATAAGTAAAATGTTCTCTTCCATCTGGAAATTTAAAAAATGATCAAATAGTTCCTTGGTAAAAGGGAAATAGAATTAAAATCATGGAGTTGAACATAACAGTGAAGATACTGCATATCATAATCTGTGTGATACATTTAAAGCAATGATCAGAAAAATTCCTTGCACTAACCATTGTCATCAATAAAAGTGAAAAAATAAAAATAAGTGAATTAAATTTCTAGTTTAAAAAATAAAAAACTAGAGGAAGAACAATAATGCAAGGCAAAAGAAAGCCCAAGGAAGAAAAATAATGAAGATAAAAGCAAAAATTGATGAGGGAGAATAGAAAAACAGTAACTCTAATAAATAAACCAGGTTCCTGGTATGTTTTTCTCCCTGGCCATGCAGTAGCTTTCTAAAAACTGGCAGCTTTATTGATATCATAAAATTTACCTTTTTAAAGTGTACAGTTCAGCAACTTTTAGCATATTCACAAAGTTGTACAGTCATCACCACAATCTAATTCTACAACATTTTTATTACCCAAAAAGAAGGCTTTTTGTACCCATTAGCCGTTCCCCCACTCCTTTTTCTTCAAGCCCCGGGGAACCTCTAATCTGCTTTCTGTCTTGGTGGATTTGCCTATGGATATTTCATATGAACGGAATCACACAATACGTGACATTAGATATTTGGTTTCTTTCATTTAGCATAATGTTCTTATAATTTGCTCATGTTGTAGCATGTATCAGTACTTCATTTTATGGCTGAATAGTGTTCCATTTATGGGACTAACCACATTTTGTTTATATCCATTCATCACTTGATGAACAATACTGGTGTTTTGGAAAAGTTAACAAAACAGGCAAATCATTACCTAACTTATTCAAGGGAAAAAAGAAAGGACAAATATGTAAAATAAGAAATAATAAGGGGAAGTAACAATTGAAACCAAATAAATAAAAAATATCATGAGGCCACTTTGCAAATACTTTTGAAAACCTTTAGGAAATAAGTAATTTTCTAGGGAAATACAAATTACTAAAGTTAGCCCTATTAGAGCAGACCATAAAAACAACAGAGAAGGGCGCCTGGGTGGCTCAGTCGTTAAGTGTCTGCCTTCGGCTCAGGTCATGATCCCAGGGTCCTGGGATCGAGTCCCACGTCGGGCTCCCTGCTCGGCAGGAAGCCTGCTTCTCACTCTCCCACTCCCCCTGCTTGTGTTCCTGTTCCATCTCTCACTGTGTCTCTCTGTCAAATAAATAAAATAAAATAAAACACTCAAGAAAATAGGAATGAAGGGATACTTCTTTAACTTGATAAAATATATAACGTAGTCTTAAAGCCCCTATTTTACTTAATGGGGAACACACAAAATAATTAACAAGGCAAGGATGCCCACTACTCTTAACTATTCAACATTGTACCAGAGATATTAGCCAGTGTATTATACAAGATAAATCAGGGTAAAGAAGTTATAAAACTGTCTCAATCTGCAGATGATATACCTGGAAACCCCAGAGAATCAATGATAAAAACTAAATCCAATAATAAAATAATTGAGAGAAGTAGCAGGATATAAAATTAACATATGAAAATCAATTCCTTCATACTCACCAATTATAAATAGGAAAAAAAATGATAGCACATGTTTACCATAGAAACAAAGAAGATTAAATATGTAGGAATAAATTTAACAAATGTGCAAAAGCTATATGAAGAAAAATTTAAAACACTCACTAAAGACGAAGTAAAGAAAGTAAAGAAGTAAAGAAGTAAAATTGGAAAGACGTCCTTGTTCTTAGATGGAACAACTCAACATTATAAGGATGTCAGTTCTCCCTAAGTTAGTTTATAAATTCAGTAAAATCACAGTAAAAATATCAACAAGTTACTTTATAGAATTAGGCAAGTGGATACTAAAATTTACATTAAAAATGTGAGAGTATCCAGGAAAACCCTTAAAAACGAAAAAACTATATAGGAGTAGAGGGAATAGTCCTATCAAACATGAAGTTATAAAGCCTCTATAATTATGACACTGTGGTACTGTTGCACGAATAGAAAAGCAGACTAGTAGATTGAACAGAAAGTCCTGAATTAGACTCACATGCAAATGGAAATTAAGTATGTGGCAAAGGTTCCAATAAGGAGAGAAACTCACACAGTAATTTGAACAGAGAAAATTTAGTATAAAAATTATGAAGTGTAACAGGATACTGGAGTAATGAAGGCTTATCTAGTAAGAAGTAAAGGGAATTCCAGAGCATCTAGGAATAGCAGATATAAAGAGCAGCTAGTAACCCCACTTGGGAGGAGGAACGTCCCCTGTCCTTAGGGCTGAGATTCAGACCACATTGAAGAGGACAGTGAATGGGAGTGGAGTTGCTGTGGTCCTGCGCTGGCAGAAATCACTTCTTTGGAACTTGTGGAAATTTACCTTTAAGATGTAAGGAAAAGCTAGCTGTTCACAGGGGATAAATATTCCTGGAGTCTCTCCCCTGTGCGACCACCTGAGGGATGGTGCTGGTGGTACTGCTGGCCACTCTGCACTGTAGGAGCCTGTCCTACGGGCACACTTGAGTCACGAAGCAGAACCTTTTTACCTCGCAGGCCCCGGTGCCCTCTACTGACAAAGCTTAACATGGTGCCCACTGGCAAAGAAAACCTAATGTAAAGGGCTCAGATTCATTTTCACAGTTCAGGCAACACAAGTGAATTTGGGGCCGAAAAACAGATGACTGGCATAGGCAGCATGTCAGAGCAGTACAATGAAGACTCACCTTTGAAAGCACGTTACTTGGACAACTTGGTAGCCATTTGGAGAATGATAAAATTATATCCATGTCTTTATACCATACACAGAATAAACTCCAAATTGATTGCAGTCTACTTGAAACCATATATGTAGTAAAAGAAAAATGTGGGAAGGGCAATTCACACACAAAAAGACAAAAATTGTTCTCAAACATGAAAAATTGTTCACACTTAGAGAGACATGCAAATTAAAGTGACACTGGGATATACTAGAACACCCATAGGGTGGCAAAAGTTTTAAAATGTATGTCACATTCTGTTGGCAAGGTTTTGATGAAACAGACACTCTCCTAAGTTGCTGTTGTGAATGCAAATTGATATAACTATTGAAGTGGGCAGTCTGGCCCTGCTCCCTCCCTCTTCCTGCGTTGAAGGCCTGGAGTGCCTTCCAGTGCTTTCTCCTAGTTCTCCAGGGAGCCTCAAGCCTCTGGTCAGTGAACAATGTGAGCATCTCAGGGGACTTCTCTCAATTCTTTTGCCCCACTTCCTGCTTTTAGTAGTTGAAAGTCTGGGGTTAATTCATTATTTAATATAATTATTAATGTGGCTTATTTTAGTCTCCCATTTTATTACTTGTTTTCTCTTTATCCCAGTTCTTCATTGTGCTTTTTCTGCCTTCTTTTTGGTGCAGCATGTATTTTTTAGTATATTGCTTTGTCTCCTGAATTGACTTTCATTATATCTCTTAGTATCATTTCAAAAATGTTTGCTCTTCTAGAGAGATTACAGTATGAATCTTTACATTATCACAGTCTGTCTTCAAATAATAATACTTAATGAACAATGTAAGAATTTTACAGTAGTGTAATTTTATTTATCCCTGCCTGTCCATTATCCTTCTGATTTTTCATAGTATTTTTATTATTTCACTTTAAACAATCTATAGTCTTAAAGAAATTTGCATGTATATGCAAAGGTAGTTTTCCTTTTTTTTTTTTCTTGAGATTTTATTTATTTGAGATAGAGCGACAGTGAGAGAGAGAGAGAGCACAAGCAGGGGGAGCAGCAGGCAAAGGGAGAAGCAGGCTCCCCACTGAGCAGGGAGCCCGATGTGGGGCTCGATCCCAGGACTCTGGGATCATGACCTGAGCTGAAGGCAGATGCTTAACCAACTGAGCCACCCAGGCGCCCCGCAAAGGTAGTTTAAAAGATACTCTGGGGGCGCCTGGGTGGCTCAGTCGTTAAGCGTCTGCCTTCGGCTCGGGTCATGATCCCGGGGTCCTGGGATCGAGCCCCGCATCGGGCTCCCTGCTCTGCAGGAAGCCTGCTTCTCCCTCTCCCACTCCCCCTGCTTGTGTTCCTGCTCTCGCTATGTCTCTCTCTGTCAAATAAATAAATAAAATCTTTTAAAAAAAAAAAAAATAAAAAAATAAAAGATACTCTGTATTCACCTATGTATTAACCATTTCAGATGCTTTTAATTCTTTCCTTTGGTTTCATCTTGTATTATTTTGCTTATGACTAATAACTTCTGTTAGCATTTCTTGTATTGTGTGTCTGCTAGTGGTGAATTCTCTCAACTTTTATCTAGGAATCTCTATTTCCTTTTCCTTTTGAAAGATATTTTTTCTGGGTATAGATTTATAGTTTGACTCCTTCCTCTTTTTTTTTTTTTTTTTTTTTAAGATGTGGCTTTACTTTCTTTTTAAAAAAAATTTTTTTTTCGCTGGCAGAGGGGGAGAGAGAGAGAGAGAATCTGCTGGAGCCTGATGCAGGACTCAATCTCACAACCCTGAAATCATGACCTGAGCCGAAATCAAGAGTCAGACACTTAACCGACTAAGCCACCCAGGTGCCCTAAGATGTGGCTTTATTTTCTTCTGGAATGAATTGTTTCTGAAGAAAAGTTAGTGGAAATTCTTACGTTTTTCCTCAGTGTGTAATGTGTCTTTATTCTCTCACTGCTATTAAAAATGTTTTTTACTATTTTTTTACTGTCAGTTTGAATGTGATGTACCTTGCTGTGGTTTTCTTGTACTTAGTTACTGTGGGGTTTGTTGAACTATTCCATCTTTGGTTTGGTCAATTTTAGAAATTATGTAGACCTTATCTTTTTATATGTTTTCATGCCCTTCTAGATCTGGAGTAGTAGGAGTGAGGAGGGATGAGTTAATCAGCTTGGTGGTTGTTGTGACCTTTTTTTTTTTTTTTCAGTTTTGGTTTGCAGCAGTTCACCAGTGGTTCAGATGCTGTGAGGATAGGGTCACAACTTTCTCTTTAATAGGACCTGGAATCCAAACACTGGCAAATTCCAGGGATCTACTCTTGCTTCATAGCTAAGCTGCCAGCTTTAAAACTGTGCGAGTTCTATTTCTCTCTGTTTTGCTATCTACTTTGTCAGACTCATGATTCATATCCTGCTTTTAATGCCTCTTTCAGCCCTGTTGCGTCTTTCCTCTGTTAAAGCCTGGAGTGCTTTGGAATGGTTACTTTCATCCCCTGCCTTACTCCTAGAGTTGAAAACTTAGAGTACCTGGAGATTCAAAAGTGGGGAACGTGGGGGGAGATGAGAAGTTCTTTCTTCTCTCCTGCTCTGCCCTTAGTCATTTGGTTGAAAGCCTACATGTGTTCAGAGGGTACCTCTCAGATTCCCTGCCCTGGAATCACTCTTCTGTAGCTAAAAGTCCAGAGTAAATCTGATGGACTTCTGTCTCTCCCTCTCTCTCTCTCTTTCTCTCTCTCTCTCTCTCTCTCTCTCTCTGCTCCGCCCCCCCTCCCCCTCCAGCTTTTGGCCCACAATACCTGAGCACTTGGTGAAGACCAGTGTGAGATGGCATATAGTTGCAAACTTGCTTGTGGCTGGAAATCCTTGGGATTCTAATCTGTGAGGCCAGACTATATGTGGCTGTAAAGTCTGTTAAAAGTCTGGCTGATTTCTTCTTACTCAAAATATGTTAAATTCTTCTTACTTCACCTGGGATGGAATCACTGTGGATCTCTTCTCTCCTGTGAAGGACTAGTCATTTTCTAGAGTTTAATTCATAGAAGTTTCTTTGTGGCCTCAGTTCTCTAATGGGTTTAAAAACCAATAAATTTGTAGTTTTTCCAGTTTGTTTTGAACGGTTGAGGGTAATGGTTTCTAGCTGCTTTGTGGAACTGTTTCTCTTCTTGATATTTCTAATTTTATGGAACTTTCTCTCTTCATAGTGAGAAAAACATGGAATTAATAACCAATGAGTCGTTCTTCTCTTGATTTTTAAATTGTCCTTATAATTTCCTTCAATATTGCAAGTTTTTTTTTTTTATTTTTAAAAAGATTTATTTAGGGGCACCTGGGTGGCTCAGTTGGTTAAGCATCTGCCTTCAGCTCAGGTCATGATCCCAGTGTCCTGGGATCAAGCCCTGCAGGCTCCCTGCTCAGCGGGGAGCCTGCTTCTCCCTTTCCCTCTATCTGCTGCTCCCCCTACTTGTGCTCTCTCTCTTTCTGTCAAATAAATAAATAAAATCTTTAATTAAAATAAAATAAAATAAATTTAAAAAGATTTATTTAGAGAGAGCATGCACGTGGGAGGGAGGGGCAGAGGGAGAGGGAGAGAAAGTCCGAAGCCAACTCTTGCACTGAGTGAGGAGCCAGATGCGGGGCTAGATCTCATGACCCTGAAATCATGACCTGAGCCGAAACCAAGATTCTGGTGCTTAACCGACTTCACCACCCATGTGCCCCAATATTACAAGTTTTGTATACTTGAGGTGGTATGGTGACTGTATCTACTCTTAATTTGAAATAACAAAAGGTAACTCATTGTCCTAGAATATCACTAAGCAAAGAAAGGTTCTTTTGAATGTACGTTGATAATTGTGACATGGAGATGCTAAGTTGGAGACTACGTGGTCCAACCCCTTTATTTTACCCATGGGAAAATATGGCTGTGTTCTAGCTGGCCATAATGAGGTTGAGGGTAATTCCTGATTATTTGAAGCTATTGCACTTCCATTTGTCTTTAGTGCAATGTTTTTATTCTTTAGATTTCTACTTTGTAATTTTTAGTCTGCTCTGGCTATCCTATTTTTTCAGATGTTAATTTGAATTTTAAAATGTTTAGAAAGACAGATTATTTCTCTGGGGTGCTAATTATTTGTATTTGTCTCTCCTGTAACATAAATGGGATTATATATATAAATGGATTTAATACGTGTTACATTGACATTAACTAAAACTTGATAATACTGTGTATGTAGTGGCTTATTTAATTAAAACATAGATTAGTAGTCATGAATAATGTTTTTCTTTGAGTTATTTTATGCAGCATAAAGGTTGGACTTTGATATTAATTTTTGAGATAAGGGATTCCAACACAAATAATTTTAGTTTATTTTAATTATAAAAATGAAAAGCTAACCATTTCAGATATGTAACAAATAGTCAGCAATGAATGACTACTTGTTTAATCAGAGAAAGATAAAAATGTAAAGTGCAGTCTTCCAGGAATAGGTGCCAGCACAAGTTTTGTTTGTTTGATATTTTTATAAATGACTGGAGAGTGGAAGAGAGAGAAACATTTTTAGGTTGCCAGAGGGTACTAAGCTTTTCTAACTGGTAAAATGCTAAATGCATGGGATTAAAGTAGAAGAGGATCTCTCAATGAGTACATATTTGCCATTAAAAACTACATTTTATTAAATATAAAATAAACTATTTTATTTTAACAAAGTACAGGCCCAGTAAGCCTTTTTTCTGCCTTTTTCTTTTCCTTAGGAAATGTTGACCCAGTTATAAGCAGCCTTAGATAACTAGAGTCTCTTGAAAAACATTGAAGAACTCTGTAATTTTTTTTCTTGTGTCTGCCATAAATGCCAAAATTTCCTTCCGGTTTCCTTCTGCTTTCACTTACCTCTCTGTTTTATTTCCTTCTGTTTCAAATCCTTTATGGTATGAAGTAGGGTATAGTTACTGAATCATAAATCAAGACTTAAATTGTTCCTAAGGCAGGTTAATAGCATAGTGGTTAGTACTTCCTCTGGCCACTTTTTACTAAGTTTGCCATTTTTCTTAAATATCATTTCACTGTCTACTAGCTGTGTAACTTCAGGTAGGTTAGTTAATCTGAATTTTCTTATTTATGAAATGGAGATAAAATAATATGGGGAGTTATTATGACAAATGACATATTATATATCAAATAATTAGCATGATATCTGGCATTTAAAGGCACAGTATTTGCCACCATAATTGTTATCAACATTATCATCATCATCATCTTTATCTTCACCTCAGCTTTCCTTCTGCCTATTCTGGCAATTACCATCATATTCTATACACACTTTCTTATTACTTTGCACTTAAACTTGTGTGATAGAATTTATTTGCACTTTTTAGGGGCGCCTGGGTGGCTCAGTCCGTTAAGCATCTGCCTTTGGCTCAGGTCATGATCTCAGGGTCCTGGGATCGAGTCCCACATCGGGCTCCTTGCTCAGCGGGGAGCCTGCTTCTCCCTCTCCTTGCCGCTCATGCTCTCACATGCTCTCTCTTGCTATCTCTGTCATTATCTCTGTCTCTCTTAAATAAATAAATAAAATCTTTAAAACGAATTTTTTGTACACTTCAGACTAATCTACCTAAGGCAGAACTTTTTTTTTTTGACAGAGAGAGAGAGCACAAGCAGGGGAAGCGGCAGGCAGAGGGAGAGGGAGAGCAAGAGCGAGAAGCTGGCTCCCTACTGAGCAAGGAGCCTGACTTGGGGATTGATCCCAGGACCCTAGGATCATGACCTGAGCCGAAGTCAGATGCTTTAACCGGTTCAGCCACCCAGGCGCCCCAAGGCAGAACTTTTAATCAGGATACTGCCCAGTTCAAGAATATCTCTCCATTGCTCATATGGTCAAGCCTGGCTTTTATTTAACTTATTATTACTCAACTAATTCAAAATTTATAGTAGGTTTTTATTAAATAAATTAAATAAATATTGAATAAATTGAATCAGTGGCTGTATTGTAGCAATTATAAAATTAGATTACAGTGAAATTTCAATAAATGAATGGCTGATGATACAGTTCTGTTTTTATTTATGTAAAGAATTATTTCTTATAAAAGATACTAATTGATTGTTTAAAAATTGCTTAAAATTTCTATCAAAGTACTATATGGTTATAGCTAAAAAAAAAAAAACAAAGAAGATACTGAAGAACTTAAAATGAAAAACAGTAGTTCCTGGGATGCCTAGGTGGCTCATTTGGTTTAAGTGTCTGACTTTGGCTCAGGTCATGATCTCAGGGTCCTGAGATCGAGCCCCATGTCAGGCTCCTCCCTTAGTAGGGAGTCTGCTTGTCTCTCTTCCTCTGCCCCTCCCCCCACTTGTGCCCTCTCTCTCTCTCATATGAATAAATAAAATCTTAGAAAAAAACAAAACAGTAGTCCCTGCTCATCCATCTCTCTCCCCCTCCCCATCCTACTTTATCTCTTAAATGTTTCTTTTTTTTTTTTTTTAAAGATTTTATTTATTTATTTGACAGAGAGAGACACAGCGAGAGAGGGAACACAAGCAAGGGGAGTGGGAGAGGGAGAAGCAGGCTCCCCGCAGAGCAGGGAGCCCGATGTGGGACTCGATCCCAGGACCCTGGGATCATGACCTGAGCCGAAGGCAGTCGCTCAACCGACTGAGCCACCCAGGCACCCCTCTTAAATGTTTCTAATGGTTATTTTCCTCTTTCTTTCTTTTTTTTTTTTAAAGATTTTATTTATTTATTTGAGAGAGAGAGAATGAGAGACAGAGAGCATGAGAGGGAGGAGGGTCAGAGGGAGAAACAGACTCCCCACTGAGCAGGGAGCCCAATGCGGGACTCGATCCCGGGACTCCAGGATCATGACCTGAGCCGAAGGCAGTCGTTTAACCAACTGAGCCACCCAGGCGCCCTATTTTCCTCTTTCAAAATAATATGCCTTTATCAAGCTATCTTGACTTTTTAAGTTTTAATTTTATTATCTGTTGATTTATGGGATAGATGAGTTTTTAGCATGTCCAACTACTTATCTGCCCTCCCTAATAAATATATTATTATTTGTAGAAGCCCATTACTTGCCCCACTTCTTACTTTATTTTCTCAATGTCAAGATAGATGATATGTACATTTTGTCATGTAACTGTAATGAAGTCCTCCATATCTCTTATACTGGCTGACACTGTAGCCACATTTAAATTTACAGTGTTTCTATTATGATGACTGTAAATTTTCTGTATAGAAAATCATGTAAATAGCTCTGATTTTATTTTCTTTCTTATACAGCTTCTAGTATTTTCTGGAATTTCTAATTGCCTTTTTTTTTTTTAACATTGCTTGCTTTTATTTATTTTTCAGTTCTTTTAAGGTAGTGGTTCTCAATTAATGGCATTTTCCCAACACCCTTCCCTGTTCCCAGGATATTTGGTAATGTCTGGACACATTTTTGTTTGTCACAACTTGGGGAGAGCCACTGGCATCTAGTGTGTAGAGCCTAGGAACGCTGTTGAACATCCTACACTGCACAAAGCAGTCCCCTAAAGTAACGAATCACCCAACCTAAAATGTTAATATGTAAGATTGAGAAAAAAAAATTATCACGTGTGTGTGGAATGTGTGGAATGCTTTCTTCCCTTTGTTTTTTCCCCCACTGGGCAGCTCCCTTCTTTTTCTAATCTGAAGTGATTTTTTTTTTTTTAATTTCTGCTGTGCATCTCTCTTCTGAGATTTCAATTTATCATTTTTTTGTGTTGGATTCATTTCTTCATTCCATTTTCTTTTTTGGTTTATTCCATTTCCATGTTAGTTCACATTCTTGTGTAGATTAATTTCCTGTGAATGGAGGGATAAAAGTAAATTTTCTTAGACATTCCATGTCTGAAACTATATTTATTTTGCCTCACATCTGAGTGATATTTTGGATAGTTGTAGGATTATAAGTGGAAAGCTTTTTTTTTTTTTCATAATTTTGAGGGTATTAAGTCAAAAAAGTCTGATGCTAGCCTCATTCTTATTCTTCCTTTTTCCTTCTTCCTTCTTATTTGCTATATTTTTAGAGTCCTCTTTTTATATCCCTGGTATTCTGAAAATTTACAATTAAGTATCTGGGTGTTTTTCCCTCCACTTATTGTATTGGGAAATTTTCTTTTTTACTGAGTTCTTTTAGTGTCATTATTTATATCTACCTTTGGGAAATTCTCTTGTATTTTTTCCTTGCTACTTTCCTCTATTTTTAGAGGAAAAATCTTCTCTTTTTAGAACCTTTATTAACTGGATGTAGGATCCTCTAGATTATTTCTTTAGATTCTCTTACTTTTTGGCAGTAAATAAAGCACAGAGGTTTATAAAATAAGTACCAGTGTTGGATATAACCAGAATCGGCTATTATCAATTGGTAAATTGTCTTTTTTTCTAATAAAAAGCAGAAATTTCAGATAGAAGTTCCCTTTGATCCACATCTTCAGTCCTCTCTCCTTCTTTCCTTTTTCAGAGGCAACCCTACTATGATTTTTGCATGTATTCTCTAAGATCTTAAAGAATACATTTACCTATATGTGTACATAAATAATATGTAGGATTGCTTAGTGAATAATTTAATAATTTATATAGTTAATATTTCACAGCTTACTCTTTCTATCCTCTCTCTGTGCTGGTATACGTAGATCTATTTGTAAGCTCCCTGGAGGCAAGGACTTTGTCTTGCTCATTGTGGAATCACCAGCACCTAGATCAGTATCTGACATATAGCTAGCACTCAATATGTGTTTCTTAAGTGGATCAGTATAGTTTATTTTTAACTGGTGTGTAGTACTGTGTGAATATACTGCATATCACATTTTATATATTCATTCCCATACAGATTGACAATTTAGATCATTTCTAATTTCCATACTTATTATAAACAGTGTTGTGAAGCATCCTTATATGCATCTCTTTGTATTTGTGTTTCAGGTTTTTATCAAAATTGCTTACCTAGAGTTGGAATTGCTGGGGTTGTAGGAAATAAATTTAAAATTTTTAACTTTTAAAATCATGATTTTAAAACAAGTTCTATTGATAAATTTTTCCATTTTGTGTTCCTTCCTTTGAGTGCTCTGCATCCTGGACCTATAGTTTTATCCTATTCTTTCTTTGAAACTATCAACTTTTCAAAATGATAATCTACAGCCCCAGGAAATATTCATGCCTGATGCTTGAAAGAGTTAACCTTTGATTTTAAGTTATATTAGCTAGTTATTACTTCTTTGAAAAAAATAATTTATTGGGGGCGCCTGGGTGTCTCAGTTGGTTAAGCGACTGCCTTCAGCTCAGGTCATGATCCCCAGAGTCATGGGATCAAGCCCCGCATCAGGCTCCCTGCTCGGCAGGAAGCCTGCTTCTCCCTCTCCCACTCCCCTGCTTGTGTTCCCTCTCACGCTCTCTCTCTCTCTCTCTGTGTCAATTAAATAAATAAATAAAATCTTTAAAAAATAATAATTTATTGAGATAAGGTTTACATAACATAAAATTAACCATTTCAAAGTGAACAATTCAGTAGTTCTTTTACTTTTTTCTCTCATCTTGTTGTATTTTTTTTGTTTTACTTCCTGAGAGATTTCCTTGACTTTCTCCAAACTTAGTATTGGGTTTTTAATTTGGGTAAATATTTTTAATTTCTGGGGACCCCCTTTTTCTTTAATATTTTTTCATAATACCCTGTTCTTCTTTTATGGACTCTTCTTTAATGGATGCTTTAATATTTTTCATGGTGCTCTGTTTTTCTTTGATCTTTTGACTCTGAGGGAAGTAATCAGAGGTCCTTTCCCCTTCGGAATTATTTCTGTTTCCTCTAGTGCCATTTTTTTTTTTGTTTTCTGTTTGTTGTTCTTGGTCTCTGTTTCATGTTATAGGCTTTTCCCAATTTTCCCTGTATTTGATTATTAGTTCACAGATTAAAATGAGCCAGGAGAAAAACTCTGTATACCTGGGAGGGACTCTTAGACTAAAAGGCTTTGCTCTGGAGTGACCAAGTGGATTACTTAATAACTCACTTTAGGAGCTGTAAATGCTACAGTGGGGTGAGCTTGTTTGTTTTGTGGTACCCAGTGTCCTTACTTGCCATCTTGGTTCTTCCCAAAGAAACCATTTGGCTTCTTAAAGAAAAACCCTGCATGTATGTGTTCCTTTTCTCTTCTTTTCTTTCTTTCTTTTCTTGTTTTTGTGCTTATTTTATGTTGCAAACACCTGGTTGCCAGACTTTGAGTGTATGCCATTGAGTATGCGGGGGGGGGGGGGGGGCAGGTAAGAGAATGTCAGCCATTTTTCTCCTGTACCATTAACCCCTTCCTCTTATTCCTCTGTTTATCTCCAGCTCAGACATCTCTTTTGAATGTCTGCTGCCTGCAGGGCATGTCCACTTGGCCCTCTTGCAGACACATCAAATCAGACCTACCCCAAACTAAACTCATCATCTTTCCCCAAAAACTGCTTCTATTAACTCTCACCATCCATCCTCACTCTCCCTCATTTCCCCTGAGGCACCAGAATTTGATCTCTCAATGCCTCTTGCCTCTTGCTGCTTATCTATACCCTCCTCACTGCCCTGTTCTAGACCATCTTCATCTCTGATTTGGATTGATGTAGTAGCTTCCTAATCAGTGTCTCCATCTCCAATATTGCTTCCCTCCCAGTCTGGATTTCTGTTGTACACATCCAACACATTCCTAGTTTACCCACATGATAGTTAAAGAAAAGGAAGAGGTCTGAGGAAAGAACTTTTTTTGCAAAAGCAAAGCTTCTCACAATGTTATCCTCACTGTTAAAATTCAAGTTTGATGGTGGCATGATGAGGTGCTTTCAGGGAAATGGTTGAAGAAACAAAGGAAAAGGATCAGCAAGCTGGAAAGGTGGACCTATAGTTGTTGGAAGCTGGAAAAGCCTATTATGACTTTAGAAGTCTTTAATGACTCAGACCCAGATGGAACATTAAAGATTATCTCTTCCAGTTCTCTTATTTTATATATGACTAACCTGAGGCACAGCACAGGTCACACTGTTAGTACTGAAGCCAGATTGTGGACTTTGAGCATTTTTTTACTCTGGGTTTAAGTGTAGTTACTCAGGGCATAGACTGGGACCAGACTCCTGGGGTTAGCATGCTAGCTCTGTCTTTTGTAAACTGTGTGTCCGTGAGCAAGTTTAATTAAGCTCTTCATATTTGAGGTTCCTCATCTATAAAGTGTGTAATACCAGTACATACCTCATAGAGTTGTTGTGAGGATTAAATAAGTTAATATAAACAAACCCCTTAGAACAATGTCTAGCACATAGTAAACAGTGTTAGCTGCTGTTGTCATATATTAATGAAAGGCATCCTGAATTTAATTATGCATGAGGCCTAATTTATATACCATGTTACTTAATATTTTCATTTTACAATGTAAGGAAATAGCCATGGTGCTCACAGTATCTTCTTCCTGTGTACAAGGATTACAGTTTACCTCATATTGGTGAAAGATATGGCCTGATTCCTTGTGAATACTACTGTAGAGTACTGAAGAGCTGCCCTGAGATGTGGATATCTGGTAGTTGGCAAAATTCTTCTGTGACTCATTCCTATTAAGCAGCCAGTCAGCATATGGGCTTCAAATTTGTGATTTAGCAAAATTACACATTATTATGTTGAGACTTTTAGGGTTACTTACAAATAGTGTTAAATCCTCATACTAATATGTTAATATAAAATATGTTCTGAGGATGTTAAATGACAGTTAGGTTCCCTTGTCTAATTAACTCTGTATTAAAGAAAAAAATAGAAATGGGGCACCTGGGTGGCTCAGTCAGTTAAGCATCTGCTTTCAGCTCAGGTCATGATCCTGGGATTCTGGGATCGAACCCTGGGTCAGGATCCCTGCTCAGTGGGGAGCCTGCTTCTCTGCCTGCCGCTCCCCCTTCTTGTGCTCTCTCCCTCGCTCGCTCTCTGTCAAATAAATAAATAAAATAAAATAAAATAAAAAATAGAAAAGAGGGGCGCCTGGGTGGCTCAATCGGTTAAGCGTCTGCCTTCGGCTTAGGTTATGATCCCAGGGTGCTGGGATCGACCCCCACATCAGGCTCCCTGCTCGGCAGGAAGCCTTCTTCTCCCTCTCCCGCTTTCCCTGCTTGTGTTCCCCCTCTCGCTGTCTCTCTCTCTGTCAAATAAATAAATAAAATCTTTAAAAAAAAAAAAAAGAAAAGAGGTTGTTGATTACAGGACTCTTCAGAGCATTTAATATGTTATGTTAGCTTGTCTTGTGACTTGCTTAAAGGGCAATATGGTAAATAGCCAGACTGATCTTGAGATTGGTTGTTTTGGCAAATGGTGACCTACTGGATTTTGTAGAATAATTAACATGCCTAAATGAAATCTTTTATTAAGGCAGATGATGTAAGAAATTTCATATTTGTAAAATAAGAAAAGTGCTAATTGAGAAAGGTATAGAATTAACAAACAATAGCTTTTTCACTTATCAAAAACTTCATGATGCTGGGCACCTGGGTGGCTCAGTTGGTTAAGCGACTGCCTTCGGCTCAGGTCATGATCCTGGAGTCCCTGGATTGAGTCCCGCATCGGGCTCCCTGCTCAGCAGGGAGTCTGCTTCTCCATCTGACCCTCCCGACCCTCCCCCCTCTCATGCTCTCTCTCTCTCAGTCTCTCTCTCAAATAAATAAATAAAATCTTTAAAAAAAAAAAACTTCATGATGCTATCTACCAGTTTAACATTGCAGTTGTGGAATGTATTACTGATGCTACAGTTTGGCTATAGAAAATACTTTGACTACACAATTTGCCTATTTCACAACCCTGAGCTTTTTGCACTCATGCAACGTTTATCATTCAAGAAATGAGTGACAGTTGGTTGTGTTGTTTCTAATCTCAGCCCACGATACCTCTTCTTCCTCAGAACCTGCCCTGATCTTTCCATGCAGACTTAACTGCCCAATGCATCTTATTTATACAGGGTACATTAGAATATTTTTGTTTCTTTTCATATAGCTTTTCGCTTTCATGTCTGCCAGTTCACTGGACCGTAGACTTCTTGAAGATGGGTCTGAACTTTTAACTTTGTATTACTTGTAGTGCCAAATAAGTTCCAAATAAAAATTTTGCTGAGGGAAGGAAAAAATAATTCATGAGACTGAATTAGCTTTAAGGAAACTTAAAAAAAAAAAAATCTCTGTTAATGTTTTTGGTCCTATAAAAAGCCAAATTCTTGTAACCTAATTGATATATGAGTGCTGTTACACACACTAGAAACTGTATTTGTGTCTATATCCATTGGCAGCGAAGTTTCAGATTTTTTGACAGATAAAATAACAAGGTCTGAGTCTTTATTTAACATTACCTGCAGGATGAATGTACTGCCAAAATATGGGTTTCATATTTACTAAATTATGGAAGTTAAAAAAATAGATTCACAAAATACTGTTTTGTCAACATACAGTTTTTGTATAGGCATGTTTTTATTTATTTATTTATTTATTTTTTAAAAGATTTTATTTATTTGAGAGAGAGAATGAGAAAGAGAGAGAGCACGTGAGAGGAGGGAGGGTCAGAAGGAGAAGCAGACTCCCTGAGCAGGAAGCCTGATGCGGGACTCGATCCTGAGACTCCAGGATCATGACCTGAGCCGAAGGCAGTCGCTTAACCAACTGAGCCACCCAGGCGCCCTGTATAGGCATGTTTTTAAAATAATACTCCCCCAAATAACCTGACCTCTTGCCAGTCTGACTTTTATTCATTTTAGGATTATTATTAACATATGTTTCATAGAAATGCCTATATTTATTTGTGACTATTATTTGATTAAATATCATCTTTGTTGACATGTACATCTTTAATGTGGGAAAATGTTTTTATTGGAAAATGGTGATGGCCTTATGCTTAGAAATGTTCAGAGTTTAGTAATCTCTAAAAGTTGAGTTTTATATGCCAGATATTATTTTAAAAATGTGTTATTGCACTTTTAAAATTGAAAGTTATATCAAGGCTTCTTTCAAGATGAGATTAATGAAGATACAACTGTTACACGAGGCAGTGCTGTTTCTGGACAGTCCACACACATGAGAATGAATAAGTTGATATATAAATATAAAATCATGAGTTTATCCTGAAACTACTATTTCTAGTCCAACTCCAGATGTTTATTTCTAGCCTTCTACCATCTATATTTGTATCTCCTTTCTCCAACAGTGAGAACTCTGATCCCTAACATCATCAGTATATTTACTCATTTG
The DNA here is from genome assembly GCF_002201575.2 of Neomonachus schauinslandi. NCBI lineage: Eukaryota > Metazoa > Chordata > Mammalia > Carnivora > Phocidae > Neomonachus > Neomonachus schauinslandi. The sequence goes on along the minus strand of NC_058405.1, from coordinate 44,832,476 downwards.
CTCAAAGTACTTTCAGAGTTGCTACGTCTATACCACTGTGGAAAAAGAAACCTACTAGAGTTCAAGATTTGTTTAGAGTTTTTAATGTTTAATTTAAATGTTTAATTTAATGTTTACTGGATTAGTTTTTTATTTTAGTGTGGTTACATTATTAATTTAACATAGATCATTGACTTCTTTCTAATTGTATTTAATTTTAGGCTCATATCTTATTGATTAAGTTTTATATTTTGAATGTATTCATCATCATTTTCAATTAAAAAAAGCTGTAAGGCAGCTCTGGACTAAGGATTCAAAGGCTTTTGTTTTGTCCATTGTTGCCACTTTCTATGTATCATTAGTAAATTAGCAAACTTCTCTGAAATTCTGATTCCTCTCTTCAATTTCTCTCCTTTTTTATGTTTACTAAGGTATTTTTTACATACAATTAAATTCACCAATTTTAAAAGTACAGTTTGATGGATTTGGTAACATATTTAGTTGTGTAAATGGATTTCTTACCTTCTAGCTCCTTTGTATTTGATGTCCTTCCTCACCCCAACCCCAGGCAAACTCTGATCCACTTTCTGTCAGATAGTTTTGCTTTTTCTAAAATTTTATCTAAATGGAATCACACACTGTGTGTAGTCTTTTGTATGTCGCCTTCTTTCACTTGGGATCATGCTTTTGAGATTCACTTACACTACGTGTGTATTTTTATTTTGTTTCTTTTTATTGTGGTATAAATATATTACAATTTTAAGAAAGTCCATTCACCAGTTGATGGACTTTTGGGTTACTTATAGTTATTGCAATTATAAATAATGATGCTTTGAACATTCTATGTATACATTTTTGTGTAGACATATGCTATCGTTTCTCTTTTGCATTATTTTTATGGTGGTTTTCCTAAGGATTGTATTATATAATATCCTTAACTTTTCATAATGCATTTATTGTTAATAATGTACTACTTTATGTAAAATACAGAATTGTTGCAACATCTGTCTTATAATTCACTTACTCTTTCCACTGGGTTCATCCTGCTGTTAACTTCATTTTAGTTCAGAAATAGTTTTCCATTCTAGAACTTTCACTTGATTTTTTTAATTGTTTCTGTCTCTCGGCTGAAACAGCATCTCTCTGCTGAGATTTAATGTATTGAAGGCATTTTTCTTAATTGAGAATAGTTACATTTATTTTAATATTCTTGTCTTTTAGTTCTAACATCTGGTTCATCTTGGATCAAATTTGATTGGTTTTCTTTTTTCTAGAGAATGTGTTTCATTTTTCGGGTCTTTGTCTGTTGGGTAATTTTGGATTGTATTCTTGGTATTATGCATTGTTAAGTGGTGGAGATTTTTGTTCTGTCGCTTTTCACTGATGATACTGTTTCCTAAGTTGTAGATGGCACCTTTTCTCGCTGGCATGAACTGCAGAGTCTTAATTTGTGCAGCAATTCCATTCTCTGTTCAAATCTTTTGTCTTTAGCTGGATTGCTGTAAGTGTTCTGCACGTGGGTCATTCTGAGGTCATCAGAGAGGTGGGTAGACAGAGTCTGTAGATCCCCTCTTTAGGTCTTTCCCTTACTGGATTCTCCTCCATTCTTCGGTGCTCCTGGTTTCTTTACTTCCTTTTTCTGTTCCCCAGAGCATAAAGATTGTCAGTATGTCCTTGTGCACATCTGTGGCTGATCTGCCATTTGGACTGCACTCTGTCCTAGATTTAAAGCACCAGAGACCATAAGTAACTTGTGGCTCCTGGTCTTCCACATTCAAATGAGCATGTGTTCCCCATCAGTATTTTCTGCTCACTTTGCAGTAGCTGGAGTTGATTTTTGTATTTTTTCCAGATTTTGGGGTATTTTCTGCAGGGGACAGAGGGTGTCATCATATATCCAGTAGGGTCTTACTCCATCATACCCAGAAGTGGCACTTTAAAGAACATATTGATTCCTGTCTTTTAAATGGTGTTAACGACACACATACACATACACACACACAACCCCTAATAAGTATGGGAATCCCAGGAGTCAAGTATGTAAACTTTAACACACAAGACTCTGAGAGAGGGTAGGGAGGGATCTTGTCATTTACCTAAATTCTTATTCAGTCATTGAGAGTGCTTTTACAATTAAGTAAAACTCTTTGGGATATTTGTTCATCAAGTAAGATTTCTTAAAATTAGGAGTTATTTATAAACAGTCATTTTTATTAAAACATTTAAGTATTTCCAAAAGCACAAAATATTTCATATTTTCTAAGTTTGAAGTTCCTTTTCTCTGTTCTAACACATATAATATTACATAGCAGCACCACTTTTAGAAATATCTCTTATAAAAACATTAATATTTGTCCTCTATTGTGTATCTACAAATATACTCAAGGAAGTATTGTTAATATAAATTTAGAAACAACCTGAATAGTTAAAAAAATTTTGGTATAGACCCTATGTGGAAGGGAATATTTTGCATCTATTGAAAAGGATGAGATGGGGAAATCCATGTGCTTGAAATGAAAATTGGCTGTGATATATTCTTAAATGAAAAGATTTACTGCAAAAACTTTTATGTAAAATGATTCTGTTTTTATAAGCAAACAAATATTTTCTTCTAAATCCCACTCCAATTTATGTGTGTGTGTATTACAAGGATATAGAAGGTCTAAGATTGTTAATACTGTTTATTTTTTAGAAGGAGAATTGGGGAAGGGCCACTTTGAGCTTTTTATTGTCCTTCTCTATAGTTTGTATTTTGTTATTTATAGATTTAAAAAAACAATCAAGTTCACAGAAGGAATTTATTCAGGAATAGTTAATGAATCAAGGCATTTAATTTGAATAGAAAATGTACTTCTATGTAGATTCTAATCTAAAGGATAATTTTTCAAAAAATTATTGAATTGAATCAGTACTTCTCAAATAATAACTTAAATTCATAATAGGTATATTAGTTTGCTTTGGCTGCTATAACAAATTACCACAAACTGGGTGGCTGAAAACAACAGAAATAGGTGCTTTTAGTTCTGGAGGCCAAATCAGTTGACTCTCTTCTGCTTCTGGGGGTTGTTGGCGATCCTTGGTTTGAGACCTCATCACTCCATAACTGCCTCCATCTTCTCATGGCTTTCTCTTCTCTATTTCTTCCCTTTGTGTTTCTGTCTCAGAACCCTGCCCACCTCCCGCCACGCCACTTCTCTCCTATAAGGATTCTTGTTACTGGATTTAGGGCCTACTTGGATATTCATCTCAAGATGCTTAACTTAAGTGTATCTATTAGGACCATTTTTCCAAATAAAGTAACAGGTTCCAGAGATTAGGACATTTGGGCATCACCATTCAGCCCACTATGAAGAGATATGGGGATATATTTAAATGATGTCTTCTAAGCTAAAAATTAAAACCTTTTAATTTATTTGCAGCATTTCAATTTCAGAAATTTTATTAAAGAAATGAAAGTTAGAATCCATATTTACTGACTAATATATATCTTATGGACTAAGATATATATAAATGGGGCATATATATATATATATATATATAGGGGGGCTGTTTCACTGTTTTGGCAAATAAGTCATTTATTTGTTTAATATTTACTTAATTTGGTAGCATATTTAAGTGACTGCTCTTTTTATTTTATGCCTCTTTCATTTCATTTTAATTTATGAAGGATTGTCATACTATCAGATGGTAAAATATATGTATACTACAAAGAAGTAGGTATTTGCTGTAATTGCTTATGATAATTGAAGTAAATTTTCATTTTTAAAGTTCTAAATAAATGGCATTAGTTTAAATAAATTATAAGTAAATTATAAAATGTCTAATTTTAAAATTAGTAATTACAACTAGAATTCTGTGCTAAAGAATTTTAAGATTATTATTCACCAGCTATTTCTTGACATTGTTTTAAATTTTGATGTAAATGGCAGATTGGGCAAAAATGATGGCAATGTATTTTGCATTGGAAATTCTGTTTTGGGCAGAAATAGTTGCACAGTCTCATTGAATAACTTATTTTCTTATTGTTAAAACTGTATATATGTATCTGTATGTAAAATTGGAAGATATCCACAAATTAAATGATGAAATTCCTTCCATCTTGCTGACCCTATCGTCTATTCTCAGTGAACCCCTTGTCAGTAATATGTTAGAAATATGTAGTTCAGGTTTCCTATAAAGAAACATACACACACACACACACACACACCTCTGACACACACACAACTTAGTTGTAGCCTTTGAGGAAATTCCCTTTGTTGTTTGGCAATTCTTATTCTTTTTCTTTCTTCTAAGAACTCAGAAGACATCTTTGAGTATCATGTTTTGAAAATATTTTCCAGAACAAACACCAAGGGTACAGTGTTTAAGAAGGAAGAAAATGAGTTTATTTAGCATCTACTTTATACCAAGCATATGCTAGGTTTTTCATGCTGTCTCGTTTGTTCTTGAGAATAACTCTGTAGATCAATATTTTCAGTATGATCTCCATTTTTTTTTCCTTAGGAAAAGGAACAGAGGTGCAGAAAGATTAAATTGCCTAGGATTCCTACATGTGTTCAAGGGTGAGGGTGAGATGAGCATCGAGTTCTGCCTTACTAAACAGTACAGATCACATGACAATCTCTCCAAGCTTTTCATCAAAATGCCTTCTAATTTTTGCTATGACATCTTATATTTTTAAATAACATTCCTTATACAAACCTAACTGAGTATGCAGTCTCCGGTGGTTAATCCTGGGAGGCCCTTGGCATGGACTCTGCAGGTACTGATGCTCTATTGTGGTAGTCAGTGCACAGGGCATCAGGCCTAAAGTGAAGCTTTCCACCTGATGTATGGTTTTATAGCTATCACCTTTGTGCTGAGGAAAAGATGACAGAAATATCAAATACTCTTACTTTTTAAAATATGAGTTGCTAAAACATAACCTCAGCTCTGCTTCTGAATTAAAGTATGAAAATGTTGAATTAGAGGAGGAATGTAAATTATAACCTCCAATGAAATAAAAATCTACGGGCTTCATTTTATACTTTTAAATTTATGTGAAGGCTTGGTTAGCAAAAATGAATAATAACATAGGTTCCCATTGCCACTATTCCTTGTAATATATCTATTATGGGATTTCACAGAAATTATTTACAAAATTTTACTTGCTCAGCTGTTTTTAAAAACTTTTTTATACCAAATAAGCATTCTAGGGTTAATATCATCATAGGTTGGTTTATGTATGTATGTATGTATGTATTTATATATGTATGTATATTTTAATATCTGAAAATGGGTTATAAAAAAATAGAAGTTTGTAATTTATTTTCACCTATCTTATGGTTATTAAAATTGTCATGCTTATTTATTTTGATGTCAGAGAAAAGGAACTATTGAATTAATGTTGAAAATACTCTTTGTGACTACTCCACAGCAAAAAAGCCTTACTCTCTAATAATTTGTGGGTACTTTTTATAAGTCTCTATTTCCAAAGGATGCATGTAGGAGACAATACAAGAGAAAATTATCTTTTGACATTGAATTTTTTTTCTTATGAGGAAATATGATCTTTGTAGCAAACACAAATTTTAAAACTATAATAGTGTATTTTATTTTCTTTGATATCTCTCCTACCCCTTAAAAGCTGGTAAATGTCAAATCCTTTATTTTAAAGCTAGTTTAGTACATCTTTGGAGGCTTACCTTTCATGTGATATTTTACTTTGTGAAGCAAGGTTGTCACCTAGTGGTGTTTTCAAGTAGTACAGCCTTCAGAATTTGCTAATAAGTCTTCAGTATTTTAAAGGAAGTAGTTTTTCAGATTTTAAACACTTTCAAGTGTTATGACTTTTCAAAGGATTTTCCTTATAATTTTTTCTAATTTCAGTCTTTTAGTGTTCAATGTTGGGTCAAAAAATTTTTGTCTGGCCCCTGAAATGTTTGAGTAGTAGGTTATTGAGCATGGTGTATATCAGGGCTTTTCATAATGCTTCACATGTCTAGAAGTTCTTTGTTTAGGGGGAAAAAATGCTTCTGTAGTACTAAGTAAATTTTCTTTTTTTGGTTTTTGCGTATTCATCCTTTCAGTTTTTGTGCCAGTTAATTTTATGAAAACTTTGCATTTAAAATGTTAAGTATCTTTGATATCTTTGCTTTTGGTATTTCTCTTTTGATAATATAACAATTTGAAAAATTAGTGTAGAAAAAAGAGATTTTCTGAGGTATGAGTGTGTAAGTATGTATATGTGGAAGAAATTTAATATCATAAGTTAACTAAATGGAAGTAGTGTACATTTGTGTATGTAAAGAAATCATAAAACTAAAAACTGAAAAATTCATGTACTTTTAAAAATAGTTTATTTCTGGATAAAATAAATTTTGTATTAAAAAAAGTTTACTATATTGATTAAGATCAACAGTAAGTGATTGTGCTTAGAGGTACTTTAAATAATACATAACTTTATTCATCTGATACATTCATACATAAACCATAGAGAAGATTACATTTTAAGCCAGTGTTGATTCAGGTCCTTATTATGATTGCTGGAATAAAGATTCCAAGAATTTAGTGGTATTTATTTTGGCATAGGAGATAGCCACTTTACCTAAAGAAAGAAAAAAAAATGGTAGGTGATAGAAGAGATACGTGGTTGTTAATGGAAATGCAATAAAAGACCTCTTTTTTCATTTTTATCTTTTGTGTGTCATAGTATGTCCTCTTCTGATTTATCTTTAGTAGTGTTTTGGTCCTGCTAATTACTGTGCTTAATAGGGATTTAGACAGAGAATCCCATGGGTTCATTCAGCTTACTGTGGGCATATCAATTTGTATTCTCATCATTAATTTTTTTTACCCTTAGTGTATCTATAAACTATAATGAATATATTGATTTCATCTGTACCAAGTGATCTGAAGCAAATTTTATGCCAATTTTTATTAGCTTTGTTAACTTAATAATCTTGTTATTCAGTATGGTTAAATACAGGCATACTTCAGAGATACTGTGGGTTTAGTTTCATATCACCATCAGTAAAACAAATATTGCAATAAAGCAAGTCAAATTAATTTTTTGGTTTCCCGGTGCATATAAAAGTTGTCTTCACTATAATCTATTAGGTGTACAATAGCATTGTGTCTAAAAAATATACATAATTTAAAAATACTTTATTGCTAAAAAATGCTGTCTTCTGACCTTTAGTGGATTGTGTCCTTTTTGGTGGTGGAGGATCTTGCCTAGATGTTGATGGCTGTTGACTGATCAAGGTGTGGTTGCTGAAGATTGGGGTGAATGTGGTAATTTTTTAAAAATGAGACAACAGTGCAGTTTGCCTCATTAGTTGACTTCCTATCACAAACAATTTCTCTGTGGCATGTGTTGCTGTTAGATAGTATTTTACCCATAGCAGAACTTCTTTCAAAATTGGAGGCAAGGGGCACCTGGGTGGCTCAGTCAGTTAAGCATCTGCCTTCGGCTCAGGTCATGATCCTAGGGCCCTGGGATCGAGCCCTGCATCGGGCTCCTTGTCAGCAGAGAGCCTGCTTCTCCCTCTCCCTCTGCCTGCCTGCCACTCCCCCTGCTTGTGCTCTCTCTCTCTCTCTGTGTCAAATAAATAAATAAAATCTTAAGATAAAAAAAATTGGAGTCAATCCTCTCAAACCTGTTGCTGCTTTGTCAACTAAGTTTATGTAATATTCTAAATCCTTTGTTTTAATAATCTTCACAGTATCTTTACCAGGAACAGATTCCATCTCAAGAAACCACTTTCTTTGCTCATCCATAAGAATCAACCCTTCATCTGTTCAAGTTTTATCATGAGGTTGCAGCAATTCTGTTCCATCTTCAGGCTCCACTTTTTAATTTTGTTTTTCTTGCTGTTTCTACCACATCTGCAGTTACTTCTTCCACTGAATTCTTGAACCCCTCAAAGTCATCCAAGAGGGTTGGAATCAATCTCTTCCATACTCCTGTGAATGTTGGTATTTTGACCTGTTCCATGAATCAGGAATGTTCTTAATGGCATCTAGAATGGCGAATCCTTTCCAGAAGGTCTTCAATTTACTTTGCCCAGATCCATCAGAGCAATCACTATCTATAGCAGCTATAGCTTTCCAAATTGTATTTCTTTTTTTTTTCAAATTTATTTCTTAAATAACAAACTTGAAAGTCTAAATTATTCCTTGACTACAGAATGGATGTTGTGTTAGCAGGCATGAAAACATTAATCTTGTACATCTCCATCAGAGGTCTTAGGTGACCAGTTGCCTTGTCAATGAGTAGTAATTTGAAAGGAATCTTTTTTAACTGAACAGTGAGTTTCAACATTGGGCTGAAAATATTCAATAAACCATGTTGTAAATGGATGTGCTGTCATCCAGGCTTTGTTCTTTTATTTATAGAGCACAGGCAGAGTAGATTTAGTGTAATTCTTAAGGGCCCTAGGATTTTCAACTTAAATCACCAGCTGCATTAGCCCCTAAAAAGAGAGTCAACCTGTCCCTTGAACCTTTGAAGCCAAGCATGGACCTCTCTCTAGCTATGGAAGTCCTAGATGGCATCTTCTTCCAATAGAGGGTGTTTCATCTACATTGAAAATCTATTGCTTGGTGTACCACCTTCGTTAATGATTTTAGCTAGATCTTCTGGATAACTTGCTGCATCTTCTACATTAGTACTTGTTGCTTCCCCTTGCACTTTTATGTTATGGAGATGGCTTTTTTTCCTTAAACCTCATGAACCAACCTCTGCTAGCTTCATACTAGTTATGCAGCTTCCTCACCTCTCCCAGTCTTCATAGAATTGAAGAGAGTTTGGGCCTTGCTCTGGATTAGACTTTGGCTTAAGGGAATGTTGTGACTGGTTTGATCTTCTATCCAAACATTAAAACTTTCTCCATATCAACAATAAGGCTGTGTCGCTTTCTTATCATTTGTGTGTTCACTGGAATAGCACTTTTAATTTCCTTTAACAACTGTTTCTTTAAATTTACAACTTAGCTAACTGGTGTAGCGGCCTAGCTTTCAGCCTGTCTCAGCTTTTTACATGCCTTCCCCACTAAGCTTAACCATGTTTAGCTTTGATTTAAAGTGAGAGAAGGGTGACTCTTCCTTTCGCTTGAACACTGAGAGGCCAACGTGAGGTTATTAATTGGCTTAATTTCAATACTGTGTCTCAGAGAATAGGAAGGCCCTATGGGGAGAATAGGGAGAGAGCAGTAGTTGGTGGAGCCGTCAGAACACAGACATTTATCGATTAAGTTCCCCTTCTTACATGGGTGTGGTTCATGGCACCCCAAAACAATTACAGTAGTAACATCAAAGATCATTAATCACAGATCACCATAACAAATATGAGAATGATGAAAAAGTTTGAAATATTGTGAGAATTACCAAAGTGTGACAACAGATATGAAGTGTGCAAATGCTGTTGGAAAAATGACACCAATAGACTTGCTCGACACAGGGTTGCCACAAATCTTCACTTTGTAAGAAGTACAGTATCATCTGCAAAGCACAGTACAATGAAGTAGAATAAAACAAGGTATGCCTGCATTATATTTTCCCAAATTATATTCATAAATAGGAATTTATAAGTCATTTTCTCCTGCCCTAGAGGAGGGAATTAGCAAGTTATTATTTCAGTGTCTCTGGGGTATAAGAATAATAGCAAAAATTGAATTTTTTGGCAAGCGTGTACATTCCACTTACGCAATGGGGATAGAAACAGGATAGGCAGAGAGAATAGATCTTTATTCAGGCAATTTTGTAAAATATTTTTTAATGTGTTGATGGGGCATCTGGCTCACTCAGTTGGTAGAGCATGTGACTTTTGATCTTGGGGATGTGAGTTCAAACCCCATGTTGGGTGTAGAGTTTACTTAAAAAAAAAAAAAAATATATATATATATATATATACATGTATATATATATATTCTAATGTTTTGAGAATTTGCAGTAAGTTGTCAACTTCCGTATTTGACAGGACCAAAGATACCTTTGAATATTAATTGATTTTTAAATTATCTCATGTTTTATTCTCTTCTTTCCCCGTATTGAGCTTGGGTAGTTGGAAGTTAGTTATCTTTATTTTCTTGTGTCTAAGCAGGAATTAATTTGTTAAAATTCCCATTTTGATATTTAGATTACATATTTGGACCAATAATCTCAATGTGGTAGCAAATAATCCCGTATAGATCAAAGACCACAAAAACCATAGGAGGCCATTTGATTTGGGTTTTATTCAGAGACAGTTAAACTACTGTATACCAGTCATTGTCCACATACGTCCATTATTTTTTGATTTTGTTCCAATTCATTTGGGAAGAATGTTTTCATACATAGTTTTCTCCTTGGCATTTTAAAGAATTTTCTTGTGTCATCAACCTAATTTATATGTGCAGTAATAGATTGTCTTTGATTACTTTAGGAATTCAGGCCTTAGTTCAAACTGCTTGAATGGATCAGGTGGGTGGAGGGAAGAAAACTAGTGTTTGCTTTTTAGTGTTTCTGGTAATTAATTAGAGCATTCCTCTTCCCTAAAAAAAAAAAAAAAAATGTCATCTAGAAATCTGAAGTAAGGATTAATTCCATATATGTCCAGTTTGTAAAATATTTATGCCAAACTAAGTGATTTGACACTTTTTAGTCTGATGTAGACAACTCTGGTAAGAACATTTGTTAACTACATAATTGTGTTCATTGTTTTCCAAAAGTCATACAAAGTGACCCAAAAGACAGTTCTTTTACTCTTTTGCTTGAACAGGACATCAGCTATGAATATTGTATCATTTGAGAGACACTTTGGTACAAACTTGCATGTGAAAGACAGGTAACTTTGAAGTATGCAGGAACAAATAAGCAGATAATTTTAGTAAAATAATATGATTAATAAGCACAAAGTATGTGTTTCACATGCAGGCTGAACTATGTTTTGTTTGGCTTATATATTGCTTTACAAAAACTTAAAAACTAAAAATGAGAAGATCTGACACTAACTGCTTTACCTGCCCTCCTACAGACAGTCAGCTGGAGGTGAGTTAAGGCCGTTCCCTTTAGATGGGGCATGTAGTCTTCAGTTTGTCTTTGTCCTCCTCGTTATGTGTCCATCATAGCCAGCAAATAAGTTAGACTCAGGATTTTACCTGCTTTTAGAGGAATGAATGAAAGGGAAATTGCCTGTCTTTGACCCTTACTGGTATTAAGACGTGTTAATGATGATCCACTATCTCAATCAAATAAATGAGATTAAAATAATATTTGTTTTATCATAGTTTTCTATCAATTGAGATTCTTGAATTATAGTTTGGGCGTGTTTTTTTTAATATGCCCAGGTGACTTTTGAACATGAAATGAAGATGGTTCTGGTAGTAACACTTAAGCTGTGACCCTTCTCATTGAATATTTTTCATTATTTATAATAGGAAATCCCACTCCCCAAATTGGTGGATAATAATTAATTTTGGAGCTTTTACTTCTAAAGTGAAAAGAGTTGCTCAGGATTACAAATTAAGTGGCTCTGAGTAAGATGAAATTTTAATATCTTCTATTTACGAAAAAAGGAAGCAGTTTCTAAAATCTCTTTTTTAATTTGAGCACTTATTAAACTGTGATTTAAAATGGCATTAGTTGAAGTTAAAATTAGTGAGAAATGTTCATCTGTTCTGTATCATGAAATTTAGCCCTTTAGTGCCTTGCTTGTCAATAAAATGTATTTCAATGTATTTTTAGTACAGAATAGTAATGAGTGATTTTATAACATTACTGTTCCAAAATCTCCAATAGAATGGAAAAATGTGTGCTTTTGCTGTTCTGGTCAACATGAGCTCTCTGGGGTTTGTTTCTTCTTTAAGGTCTATATGCCTTTGGGTTTTACGTGCTCAGAGATGGTACGTGGGAACTGATTATAATTCTCTTCCCTCTAGGTCCGTCGTGCAGATGTGTACAGGGATCAGATCTGGCATGCTTGGTCCAGTTTTTCAATTTCTTTCTTTCCCAAAATTTCCCTCATTAAGGCTGCTGAATTTTGTGTTTTGTTCTTTCAGTTACTGCATGACTGTGATGCATCTTGAAGCCAGTTGGGGAATTTGACCTTTATTATTTATTACTTTTTATTTGTTTTAGTCATTGTTAGTGTTGGAATTTTAAATGTTTACAAAAACAAGATGAACTTGTAAGTCCCAAGTTCTGGTTAATTTAGATTCAGTCCTTCAGTGAAAATGGTACAGTATTTATAGAAGGATTACCAAGGTGTCACTGGGGAGAGCTGTGAATGGGTCTCCTGTTCCTCAAATCCTTTGATTTTTCAAAATATGAAGGGTGAGTAAGGGAGACTTGTAAGATGTGGAAATTGCGATTGAGCCACGTTTTAGAATTTGTTATATTCAGGAGGCATTTTACAGGCATTATTTGAAAGAAATCACATGATATTTGACTTACACATATATGAAGTCAAATTTCCACCTCTTTATGGCTTCTGCCTTTACAATTTTTGTTAGCGCTTCCCTTTTAAATTAGGTAGGGATAGGTATTTTTACTGTTTTTACAATTTTTGAATCTCTAATTATTAGTATTAGTACTCTGATCTTTTACTATGAAACTAGACATGTTTGTTTTGTTTTAAGATTTATTTATTTGAGAGAGAGAGAGAGAGAGAGAGCACTCCGGGCAAGGGGCAGAGGAAGAGGGAGAGTATCTTAGGCAGACTCTGTGCTGAGCATGGAGCCAGATGTGGGGCTCCATCTAACAACCATGAGACGTGAGCTGAAACCAAGAGTCAGAAGCTTAACCAACTGTGCCATCCAGGCGCCCCTAGATATATTCTTCTTTAATATATTGTGGAGCTCACTGATGGAGTTTACCTAGTTGTCCCTTTTTGCGTGTGTTGTTAAAATTGTCTAGTGGATCAGGAAATTGATTTGTACAGATACTGGTTTATGTTTGTGAGAAGATAGTATTTCTAACATAGCAATTGTAGTTGATAAATAAAAATTGTATGTTGTAATGAAAAGACTGATGAACTGGGAGTCAGGAGGCATTCTTGTTTAAACTTTGTGTCACTTAAGTTTCTGTTTTTGGGAAGTTCTGTTAACATCTTTGGGCCTTCTTTTCCTCATCTGTAGAACTGAAGAGGTAAATTTTGATTATTTTAAAGATTTATTCCAGATCATCTCTCTTCCTATGATCTTTTAAATTCTAAAGACGTGCCTTTCTAGAAAAACAAAGTATTTTATTCATCATTGCATACTATTTCCACATTGTGTAGGAATTTTGAAAGTTGTGTTTTTGTAATTACTCAATCAGCATTTAAGATATCACCCATATCTTTGTGTACTGTTGCTTTCTATAATCCATCTCAACCTATACTCATCTATCATTTCTTCCCCATTTTCCAGCCAGAATATTCCAGGTTATTACCTCTAGAAGTGCTTTACCCTTCTTACTTTTATGTTGTTGCTCATACTGTTCCCTTTTGTGCACCCTTTCCCATCCCCTAGTCACTTTGAGCCCCTGTAATGTTTCATTTATAAATATTTTGGCCTTTCATGTTTATATATTTATTGTGTTGTGCTGTTTGTGAGGCAGTGAACTCCTTGAAGGCAGGTGTTTAATTTTCATCATTTTACTAATCTCATTACTGACTCACATAATACTTTTCACACAAATAGGGACTTAATATTTCTAAAACTGAATTTGTAAGATGATTAATGATATATAGTCAGTGGCTAGGACCAATGAAATTTAATAACATAATAAGGAAATTAACAGCCATTTTGAATTAAAGCAGTGTTTTAACCATCTATGCTGACTATAGACATTTGTATTCCCTGGTCACTTATGTACTGTTATTACTGTCTCCCCTCCATTCATCCTACTCATGTACATACTTAACACTTCTGTTTTTTCTCTGTAACCCAGTTAACTATTTGCCTTCTTTCATCATTGTAGTGTAGCACTGCCAGGGTCTTAAACTCAATACTATATAATTTTTTTAATACATTCTTGTTTTGATATGTATACTTTTATCTCCTTGGTCTTGTTCTTAGGCTTATCAACTTTAATCTCTTATTGTTCTTTTGCATTCTTCAATGTACATTTCTTTTCATTTACTCCTTCATTTTTGAGAAATTATTCATAATCTATGTTTCTTAAAGGCACATGCTCTTTGGTTGCTGTCTCCAGGTAGAGTTTACACTGACAAGTGTCTTAGGATGAGTCAGTCTGATGTTGGGGATTGATGGTGGAATTGCTGGCCATCAGGGATGAGCTTGAATGAGTTCTGTCAGCCTGACACCCCTGTATCTTCTCAGTGGGAGGATGTCTGCAGTGGCAATGCTGGCACCAGCCTTTGGTTAAAGGAGTTGATACTGATTATAAAATATGTGAGATGGGGGGGGCGCCCGGCTGACTCAGTCAGTAGGGTGTGCGACTCTTGATCTCCGGGTCATGAGTTTGAGCCCCACGTTGGGTGTAGAGATTACTTAAAAATAAAATCTTTAAAAAAAGTAAAAGATGTGAGATGTTAATGGGCATTTGTACAGGTGGACTTATGGGGGGATGATACCTGAATTCTAGAATTTATCAGAAGAATTTTAGAATGCCTGAATTGGGTATGAATGAATGGGTAGGAATGATTCTTTCCCTGGATTCAATAATCTTTTTACTCTTGAATTAATTATTGTCTACAACAGATGTGTGGTTGGTTTAGACTGGATAAAAGATCAAAAGGCAGTAAGACAATGAGTAAAAAAACTGAGAAGAGAACAGGAAAAGTAAAAGGTATTAGCTAAAAAGTTGCCTATCTTTGTGCCACTTTAAGTCAATAATATTTACTAAAGCATTCTCAGGAATGTTATGTCCAAGAAAGGGAACTTGAGAAGATAATATGAGAAAGTAGCAGACAGAGGAAATTGTCAGGGATTAAGTTTAAATCTATGCTATTTTTAGTTCTATTTTTATAGCACATCTCAAATCTCTAAGAACTTCTGTATTAAATATTTAAGTCAGATATTATATTTGCATAATAGTAAGAGTAGCTCATACATTCATTAAGAAATATTTTGATATTTAAATAGCTTTTCTCAGAAAGCATATGGTTAATTTTACTGACACAACATCCCTTTAAGGATACAAAAGAGGGAAAATACGCATTGCCCATTCTGTTCTATCAGATACGGTAAATAAACGGAATATCCAGAGCTCTTTCCCTGGTATTTATAGTAGAAGCTTTTTATGGTATAGAACACAATTGCATGTTGACTTAAGAATATAATTTGGTTAATTTTGAATTTAGAAAATATTAAGCCATTTATTTTATTTTAACAGGTATCTTTCAGATGAAGGCATTGAAGCTTGCACAAGTTCTCCTGACAAAGTCAATGTAAATGACATCATCCTGATTGCTCTCAATGTAGGTTTTGTTTATTAACTTACAAACATTTTAAATCTAGAAGCTTTCAAAATGTCTTATAGAATAAACTGGAATTTAAGATAAGTAATATGGAGGACATCTTTTGTTTTTACTGTGTATTTTAAGTTGCAGTGATGTTTGTTGAATTTGGTAATCTCCTATCAGCCCAATTTTTAGAAATATGTTTCTTATAAGATCTGTTATACAGAATCCAATAAAAAAGGAAAAAACGCAATTAGAATTCCCATTTCTCCCCAGTGATCAGTTACAGAATTTTAGAACATTTACAGTAGATATTTAATAGCAGAAAATACTGATCATATTTATTAAAACAAATCATTTCATTAACATAAGAACTCTAGCTAGGTTATAGCTTTTTGACAGTCGTATTTTTTGTTTCAGAATAACTTTTCCTGTTGATAAAAGTAATGTATATTGTAGAACACTTCAGAAAACAAAAAATAAGAAAATTAAGGCTATCCATAATTACAGTTATGTTGTGTATATATTTCTTTCCGATCTCTCTCCTTCCACCTATCTCTGTAGCGTATCTTTTCCATAATTGGGATTGGCTTTTGGATTTTATTGAAGAGTTATAGAAATTGTTTGAAATTTAGGTGTAAGTAAATGAATATTCTTTTTTCAACCTTGCAGTTACCCCTTTGGGAGTATTTTCATATTATCTTTATAATAACAATCTATTAAATTTATAATTTAATCTATTAAATCAAATTTATACATTATGATAGGTAGTCAACAAAATTCATAAGAGAATTACTTATTCTCTTATTCATAAGAGAATGACAGATCCACCATATCACTGCAACACAGGTATAACGTAAAGCAGAAATGGCAGCAACTGATAAGAACATTTAAAATATAAATAAATATATAACTGTATATAACTTTTTCTTTTTACATTAATTTATATACAGTTAAATGGACTTAAACAGGTAAAATTTATGTTTTGATTCTGTCATTTTTTTCAGCTTCTTTGAATTTTATTCAATAAAACTAACAAGATCATTTTTTGTTTCTCAACTAAGAATGCAGGTTTTTAATAAAAGACTATAAAATTTTTTAAAGTAAGCTTTAGAAATTATGCATGTTGTCTATGTCTACAAATGGAAATATTCCCTATACACTTTAATTTTTTTTGACTTGCACCCTAATAAGTGAATTCTACTTTCAAAAAATGTTGAAAAAACTCTATTAATTAAAAAAAATTCTGAAGATGATGAGGAAGAGATTTTGTGACAATCTTCTGCTCTTCTTTTTCTTATTTATATACTTAGGTAAATAGCAATGAGCTATCTATAATTGGCTGTGAAACTTAAAATAAATCAAGATGAAGTATTTGTCCTATGTACGTAAGAGGTACATGATGACCATTATTTTATGAATTAATTTGTCTTTATAATTTTCTCTGAAATAATATAGTTGAATACTCCAATCCAAGATATCATGCCATACAACAGGAAAAAGAAATACTTTTAATTAGGATGAACTCTAGACCAGACAGCTAATTTACTTTTCAAGCTTATCACCTTTAAATAAAGTCAGGCATTTGTAGTATTTCTGTTGAATTTTTTTTCAACTTTTGAAAGATTAGGGGCTATTAGTTACTAGTTGAAAAAGACTTGCATTATTGATTCTTATTATATATAACTTATTACATATTGGGAGAATAATCCATGCATGAGCTTTCTTATGTCCCCCTCCTCCTGTGCAGGACACACTGAGCTTGTTCCTTTATCTAGCAATGAAAATGCTGTAATATATGTACAGGTTTTCCCCGCTATCCAAAAGTAGAGCATTCCTGGGGCACCTGGGGGCTCATTCAGTTGAGCATCTGACTCTTGATTTTGGCGCTGGGCGTGGAGCCTGCCTAAGATTCTCTTTCTCCTTCTCCTTCTACCCCTCTAGTTCATGTGCATGCTCTCTCTCTCTCAAAATAATAAAATTAAAAAAAAAAAAAAGTAAGGCATGCCTGCAAAACCTTTTGTAAGCCAAAATGGTGTAAAATGAAGAAGTAATTACCATTAATTTATATGGAAAGATTTTAGAGCATTCCCAGACCCAAAAAGTAACCTCTCAGGTTTTTCTGATACCTTAGGGCATATCTTGCTAAAGGATGCACAAAATAAATCAAGAGAAAGCACAGATGCTTACAACACAGTTCAAAGCTATTGTAGCTGGATGCTGAGATGCTGAGTGTAGTTCCTGGGGAAGAAGCTTAGCAGTGCCCCTCTCGCTGTTTGGGGTACATTCTGTTTCTATAAAGGCTCACTGTAACACAATCACTGAACACTATTTTTGCTTTTCTTCTTTACCTGTAAAATGAAAATCTTCGAATTTCTTTCAGTTAGCAAAAACTCATGTAGGTCTTTTGTAAAAATAAAGTGGCCTAATGTGAACTTTTGAAAAGCAAGGCTAACTGTACAGTGTTTCTGCCCAGGAAGTCCATAGAGACTAGCACCCAAGGCATTTATTGGTCTGCTTATGAGGGTACTCTCTGCCTAAGTGAAACAGTTCTAAGACTCCTCCCCCCCCAAAAATCAGGTGTTCACCATAAATCACATTGTTTATACAAATAGTCTAGGCAGTGAACCACATTTTCAGTTAGGAAATGGTTCAAGTACAAAGTTCCCACATGCCAGCCTAGGGCCAACCTTCTAAAAGGAGCAGCCTAAGAGCTGCTGTGTAATTCGTTTCTGTATAGATTTTCATGTTGAAAAGGAGGTTTCTTAATTTTTTCCTCTATAGAATGGGAAGTAAGAATATTAAGAAATGACATTAAAATCCAGCATATTGTTCTGGGCTCAAATACCTGAATTATTCAGAAGTAAATTAAGTGATAGCTCGGTCTTAAATTACTGAATACTATGCATTAGTAAAAATTTAAAAACAGATTTTTAAAAATTTCTTTTAAGATTCTGTATAATATAAAATGATTTGCCAAATAGATATTCCATTGAACTTACTTGAATAAATAGGGATCTTTTGTATGTGTGCACACGTGCATGTGTATTTATAGATTAAGAATTTCTCCTGCATAATTTTTTATGTCCAATATAAATGTATTTTTGGACCCAGTTTTACTAGTGATCCTGATATAATGGCATCTGAATCATAAAATTGTCTTTGCAGTACTTACAAATTGATTTTGATTTTAAGATGTTTAAAGATTTGGTAGGTCATTTTCATCTTGTTAAAAGAATAATGAAATTATATTCATTATATTGTGCTTAGCACTTTGAAAGTTATGTAAACTTTGAATATATTGTCTTCCTTTAGCCTGATAACTTTATGAGATAGGCTTGGTGATATTTTTTTCCATTTTATAGAGGAATAAATTAGCTGGATTTAGAGAATTTGTGGCAGTGCCCCTGGTCCTATTAGTTAATTACAGTTTGTAATGACTCAGAGTTTAGGATTTTAGTATAGTGCTTATTTCTACTTTATATTGGTGCCTCATTTTAGTTTAAATTAAATTTCATAATTATTGCTAAAAACCAGAAATGAGGGACTGTGGTATATCATAAAATTTGTATATATTCTGTTTAGCATACATATTTAAATATTTCAGCCTCTGAGTTATTTCAAAATAATGCCTATATTTTTATTAACTGTGAGTTGTATTACTGACTTGATGATTATTCATGTTCAGATGATAACAAAATGTACATATCTTAAATTTAACATTCATTAAGTGCTTACTCTTCGCAGTTCATTGTACCAAGTACTTCATGTGTATTAACATTAGAATAAAGCAACCCTAATATATGGAAGGTTAATATAAGAAAATATTTTTTTCCCACCTGTTACTCAGTATTTTCAAAGTGAAAAGGCATGCAACTCAAAGTATAATTTTATATATATATACATATATATAAGCTTTGTAATTCTTTTACTCTGTGATTGGATGGAGGCTGCAAAGACAATAAAGCTAACCCATTATTACACAAGTGTTTTGGATTTGGGGCTTAGTGTGCCTGGCAGTTCCACTTGGTGGGTTTTAGCTTAGGAGTGACCCTAGCATTACATTGAGAAATAAAATATGAATTATGGTAGTAAAAGTCTGGAAAGATCTGTGGGGATTGTATAATTTATATGCTCATTTCTTAAGCTGACCACATACTGGTATTTCAAATAAGCAGACATTCTGTTATTGTAGGTGATGAAAGAAGACTATCCTACTTCTCTCCATGTCTTCATTTTATGTCACAGTTATTTTATTTTTTTTAAAGATTTTTTTTTTTTTGAGAGAGAGAGAGAATGAGAGAGAGCACGAGAGGGAAGAGGGTCAGAGGGAGAAGCAGACCCCCCACTGAGCAGGGAGCCCGATGTGGGACTCGATCCCAGGACTCCAGGATCATGACCTGAGCCGACGGCAGTCGCTTAACCAACTGAGCCACCCAGGCGCCCCGTGTCACAGTTATTTTAATCATCTAGTGTTTTCCCCTTAAGTCTAACATGAAGTTCTGTCTTACAGTTTTTGTGATTAAATGCACTCTATTTTCTTTTATTTTGCTTTTAAGGAGATGAAGAGCTGTTGTTATATTTTAAGGAAGAACAGAACAATATAAATTTAGTTATCTAACCTCACACTCTCAGTCATCAAGATAATTTCTTAACTTAAATAATTAGGCCTTCTTCATGAATATTGATTTTCCTCTGAGCAAATTTCTTATTGTTCCTTTAGTTTGTACTTCTTAAAGAGGACAATATCCTTCAAAGTTCTGCTTTTTTGTAAATTGTATAGTTCAAGTTTTGTTTTTAAATCAGAAATGCTACAACTTTGTTTCTGTTAGTTCTTATGTTTTCCTTTTTATCTTTTGCTTTGGTTTGCTGAGAAATATGTACTTCTGCACTTTCATATAGTTAGTCATTTGTTCACTAACTTTGATTTCTGTAATTTGTTTAAGGAAATGATACAGATTTTTACTACAATGAAGTCTTCCTTATTCTTGCTGTTGCAGTGGTATTGTTCCCTAGGATATTTGTATGTTATATAACTTTGTTATGGGTATCACAGCCAATAGAATAATGTGTTTTCATGACTCTTCATATGAACGTTGTGTAGGATTCAGTTATCAAAAATATATTCATTCTGTTTATGTACTAAAAGTAGTCACTTGGTTTGGGATTAGGGCATTAATTTTTTTAGTAAGACTACAGTTTATATAAAATCAAGTATTAGGTCTTAATAGAGAAGATTTAGTACTTAAGTTATTGAAAGGAATATAACCAGAATTAAGGCCTTAAACATTACTATTCAACTTACCAGTGTACTTTAAACAAAATATGTACGGGACTATGTAATTTGAAAAGATCGATTATATGTACAGATCTCATAATCAGCTAAAAGATACTGATTTAAATTTTATTCTATGGGCCTTAAGTAATTTCATCTTTTGTTTATGAGTGAGATTAGATTTAGATTTACTCTTCTCTATAATTATATTTTAATAATAATATTTTTATTTTAGACAGACTTAAGAACAATTGGCAAGAAATTCCTCCCCAGTGACATCAATGGTGGAAAGGTAGAAAAGGTAAAGAAAAACATTAACTTCCTAAATTATGCTAACTGCAATAAATATGAACATTTACTAAATTACTGGAATTATTTTTTGTCAATAAAGACTGCAACTGCAAAATACTTTAGAAGTGAATAGGTCATAGAGTTATCTATAGTGACTTTCTATACAAATGGAAAATTACTGACTTGAACTTTTAAACTTTTGGTGACTTTTCAACATTAAAAAAAAACTTCGGTTTCAGGAATTATAATTATGGCACACTTACATGTGAGACTTACCAGATATTGCTGGAATACAGGACAAGGACCTTTTCGTATTTTTAATTTTAGTTACCTATTTCCATGTTTATTTAATGAACTTATTTGTATAAAATTATAAGATTGTGAGAAGATATTAGGAGCAATTTGTCAAAACTGTGCATTTGGTTATTGCTTTCATTTTTGAATCACATATATATATTAGTGCATAATATTTATATAATATGATATATTATGTATGTCATATATATTAATTTCAAATATATATATATATATTCATGTTATGAATTTTTTCAGTGATCTTTTTAAATCCAGGGATACAATTTTTAGATACGAACTACTTAATCTTTTACTTTTTTTAAATTTATATTCAACTTCTTCTTTTTATTTTAAAATACATGTGAATTATCTCAGCCAAGAATTTTATGTGCTACTGGTCACTTTTTGAACTATTAAAGAATACCATTATCTATAATTTAAATAAATACTTTCAGTGTGTATGGTTTGTGTTTGGATAAATACTCTTACCATTTTAACACTTTGGTATTTAAAATAGCTATCAGATATTTTAAATTTTAGATAATTTTTTTTATTCTTATGTTAATCCCCATACATTACATCATTAGTTTTAGATGAAGTGTTCCATGATTCATTGTTTGTGCATAACACCCAGTGCTCCATGCAGAATGTGCCCTCCTCAATACCCACCACCAGGCTAACCCATCCTCCCACCCCCCTCCCCTCTAGAACCCTCAGATTGTTTTTCAGAGTCCATCGTCTCTCATGGTTCGTCTACCCCTCCAATTTCCCCCGCTTCATTCTTCCCCTCCCGCTACCTTCTTCTTCTTTTTTTTTTCTTAACATATATTGCATTATTTGTTTCAGAGGTACAGATCTGAGATTCAACAGTCTTGCACAATTCACAGCGCTTACCAGAGCACATACCCTCCCCAGTGTCTATCACCCAGTCACCCCATCCCTCCCACCCCACCCCCCATGAATATTGATTTTCCTCTGAGCAAATTTCTTATTCTGGGGAAACCCTCAGTTTGTTTCCTGCGATTAAGAATTCCTCATATCAGTGAGATCATATGATACATGTCTTTCTCTGTTTGACTTATTTCATTCAACATAATACCCTCCAGTTCCATCCACGTCGTTGCAAATGGAAAGATCTCATTCCTTTTGATGGCTGCATAATATTCCATTGTATATATATACCACATCTTCTTTATCCATTCATCTGTCAGTGGACATCTTGGCTCTTTCCACAGTTTGGCTATTGTGGACATTGCTGCTATAAACATCGGGGTGCACGTACCCTTTCGGATCCCTACTTTTGTATCTTTGGGGTAAATACCCAGTAGTGCAATTGCTGGATCATATGGTAGCTCTATTTTCAACTTTTTGAGGAACCTCATACTGTTTTCCAGAGTGGCTGCACCAGCTTGCATTCCCAGCAACAGTGTAGGAGGGTTCCCCTTTCTCCACATCCCCGCCAACATCTGTCGTTTCCTGACTTGTTAATTCTAGCCATTCTGACTGGTGTGAGGTGGTATCTCATTGAGGTTTTGATTTGGATTTCCCTGATGCCGAGCGATACTGAACACTTTTTCCTGTGTCTGTTGGCCATTTGGATGTCTTCTTTGGAAAAATGTCTGTTCATGTCTTCTGCCCATTTCTTGATTGGATTCTTTGTTCTTTGGGTGTTGAGTTTGATGAGTTCTTTATAGATTTTGGATACTAGCCCTTTATCTGATATGTCATTTGCAAATATCTTCTCCCATTCTGTCGGTTGTCTTTTGGTTTTGTTGACTGTTTCCTTTCCTTTGCTTTGCAAAAGCTTTTATCTTGATGAAGTCCCAATAGTTCATTTTTGCCCTTGCTTCCCTTGCCTTTGGCGATGTTTCTAGGAGGAAGTTGCTTCGGCTGAGGTCAAAGAGGTTGCTGCCTGTGTTCTCCTTTAGGATTTTGATGGACTCCTGTCTCACATTGAGGTCTTTCAACCATTTGGAGTCTATTTTTGTGTGTGGTGTAAGGAAATGGTCCAGTTTCATTCTTCTGCATGTGGCTGTCCAATTTTCCCAACACCATTTGTTGAAGAGACTGTCTTTTTTCCATTGGACATTCTTTCCTGCTTTGTCAAAGATGAGTTGACCATAGAGTTGAGGGTCCATTTCTGGGCTCTCTATTCTGTTCCATTGATCTATGTGTCTGTTTTTGTGCCAGTACCATGCTGTCTTGATGATGACAGCTTTGTAATAGAGCTGGAAGTCCGGAATTGTGATGCCGCCAGCTTTGCTTTTCTTTTTCAACATTCCTCTGGCTATGGCGGGGTCTTTTCTGGTTCCATACAAATTTTAGGATTATTTGTTCCATTTCTTTGAAAAAAGTGGATGGTATTTTGATGGGGATTGCATTGAATGTGTAGATTGCTCTAGGTAGCATTGACATCTTCACAATATTTGTTCTTCCAATCCATGAGCATGGAACGTTTTTCCATTTCTTTGTGTCTTCCTCAATTTCTTTCATGAGTATTTTATAGTTTTCTGAGTACAGATCCTTTGTCTCTTTGGTTAGGTTTATTCCTAGGTATCTTATGGTTTTGGGTGCAATTGTAAATGGAATTGACTCCTTAATTTCTCTTTCTTCTGTCTTGTTGTTGGTGTATAGGAATGCCACGGACTTCTGTGCATTGATTTTATATCCTGCCACTTTACTGAATTCCTGTATGAGTTCTAGCAGTTTTGGGGAGTCTTTTGGGTTTTCCACATAAAGTATCATATCATCTGCAAAGAGTGAGAGTTTGACTTATTCTTTGCCCATTTGGATGCCTTTGATTTCTTTTTGTTGTCTGATTGCTGTGGCTAGGACTTCTACTACTATGTTGAATAGCAGTGGTGATAGTGGACATCCCTGCCGCGTTCCTGACCTTAGGGGGAAAGCTCTCAGTTTTTCCCCATTGAGAATGATATTCGCTGTAGGTTTTTCATAGATGGCTTTTATGATATTGAGGTATGTGCCCTCTATGCCTATACTCTGAAGAGTTTTGATCAAGAAAGGATGCTGTACTTTGTCAAATGCTTTTTCTGCATCTATTGAGAGGATCATATGATTCTTGTTCTTTCCTTTGTTAATGTATTGTATCACGTTGACTG
Source organism: Neomonachus schauinslandi (assembly GCF_002201575.2). NCBI lineage: Eukaryota > Metazoa > Chordata > Mammalia > Carnivora > Phocidae > Neomonachus > Neomonachus schauinslandi. The sequence goes on along the minus strand of NC_058405.1, from coordinate 44,808,151 downwards.
ATTTGCGGATGTTGAACCAACCTTGCAGCCCAGGGATAAATCCCACTTGGTCATGGTGAATAATCCTTTTAATGTACTGTTGGATCCTGTTGGCTAGTATTTTGGTGAGAATTTTTGCATCCATGTTCATCAGGGATATTGGTCTGTAATTCTCCTTTTTGATGGGGTCTTTGTCTGGTTTTGGGATCAAGGTAATGCTGGCCTCATAAAATGAGTTTGGAAGTTTTCCTTCCATTTCTATTTTTTGGAACAGTTTCAGAAGAATAGGTATTAATTCTTCTTGAAATGTTTGGTAGAATTCCCCTGGGAAGCCATCTGGCCCTGGGCTTTTGTTTTTTGGGAGATTTTTGATGACTGCTTCAATTTCCTTAGTGGTTATAGGTCTGTTCAGGTTTTCTATTTCTTCCTGGTTCAGTTTTGGTAGCTGATACATCTCTAGGAATGCATCCATTTCTTCCAGGTTATCTAATTTGCTGGCATAGAGTTGCTTATAATATGTTCTTATAATTGTTTGTATTTCTTTGGTGTTGGTTGTGATCTCTCCTCTTTCATTCATGATTTTGTTGATTTGGGTCATTTCTCTTTTCTTTTTGATAAGTCTGGCCAGGGGTTTATCAATCTTGTTAATTCTTTCAAAGAACCAGCTCCTAGTTTCGTTGATCTATTCTACTGTTCTTTTAGCTTCTATTTCATTGATTTCTGCTCTGATCTTTATGATTTCTCTTCTCCTGCTGGGTTTAGGCTTTATTTGCTGTTCTTTCTCCAGCTCCTTTAGGTGTAGGGTTAGGTTGTGTATTTGAGACCTTTCTTGTTCCTTGAGAAAGGCTTGTATTGATATATACTTTCCTCTTAGGACTGCCTTTGCTGCATCCCAAAGATTTTGAACAGTTGTGTTTTCATTTTCATTGGTTTCCATGTATTTTTTTAATTCTTCTTTAATTTCCTAGTTGACGCATTCATTCTTCAGTAGGATGCTCTTTAGCCTCCATGTATTTGAGTTCTTTCTGACTTTCCTCTTGTGATTGAGTTCTAGTTTCAAAGCATTGTGGTCTTAAAATAGGCAGGGAATGATCCCAATCTTTTGGTACCAGTTGAGACCTGATTTATGACCTGGGCACTAGAGAAGAATGTGTATTCCGTTGCTTTGGGGTGGAATGTTCTGAATATGTCTGCGAAGTCCATTTGGTCCAGTGTGTCATTTAAAGTCTTTATTTCCTTGTTGATCTTTTGCTTAGACGATCTGTCCATTTCAGTGAGGGGGGTGTTAAAGTCCCCCACTATTATTGTATTGTTGTCGATGTGTTTCTTTGCTTTTGTTATTAATTGCCTTATATAATTGGCCGCTCCCATGTGAGGGGCATAGATATTTACAATTGTTAGATCTTCTTGTTGGATAGATCCTTTAAGTAGGATATAATGTCCTTCCTCATCTCTTATTACAGTCTTTGGTTTAAAATCTAATTTGTCTGATATAAGGATTGCCACCCCAGCTTTCTTTTGGTGTCCATTAGCATGATAAATGGTTTTCCACCCCCTCACTTTCAATCTGGGGGTGTCTTTGGTTCTAAAATGAGTCTCTTGCAGACAGCATATCGATGGGTCTTGTTTTTTAATCCAGTCTGATAGCCTGTGTCTTTTGATTGGGGCATTTAGCCCATTTACATTCAGGGTAACTATTGAAAGATAGGAATTTAGTGCCATTGTATTGCCTGTAAGGTGACTGTTACCGTATATTGTCTGTGTTCCTTTCTGGTCTATGTTGCTTTTAGGCTCTCTCTTTGCTTAGAGGACCCCTTTCAAGATTTCCTGTAGGGCTGGTTTTGTGTTTGCAAATTCCTTTAGTTTTTGTTTGTCCTGGAAGCTTTTTATCTCTCCTTCAATTTTCAATGACAGCCTAGCTGGATATAGTATTCTTGGCTGCATATTTTTCTCATTTAGTGCTCTGAATATATCCTGCCAGTCCTTTCTGGCCTGCCAGGTCTCTGTGGATAGGTCTGTTGCCAATCTAATGTTTCTATCCTTGTAGGTTACATATCTCTTCTCCCGAGCTGCTTTCAGGATTTTCTCTTTGTCTATGAGACTCATAAGTTTTACTATTAGATGTCGGGGTGTTGACCTATTTTTATTGATTTTGAGAGGGGTTCTCTGTGCTTCCTGGATTTTGATGCCTGTTTCCTTCCCCCAATTAGGGAAGTTCTCTGCTATAATTTGCTCCATTATACCTTCTGCCCCTCTCTCTTTCTTCTTCTGGGATGCCAATTATTCTAATGTTGTTTCGTCTAATGGTATCGCTTTTCTCTCGAATTCTGCCCTCGTGATCCAGTAGTTGTTTATCTCTCTTTTTCTCAGCTTCTTTATTTTCCATCATTTGGTCTTCTATATTACTGATTCTCTCTTCTGCCTCATTTATTCTAGCAGTTAGTGCCCCCATTTTTGATTGCACCTCATTAATAGCCTTTTTGATTTCTACTTGGTTGGATTTTAGTTCTTTTACTTCTCCAGAAAGGGTTTCTCTAATAACTTCCATATTTTTTCAAGCCCAGCTAGTATCTTTAAAGTGATGATTCTGAACTCTAGATCTGACATCGTACTAATGTCCGTATTGAGTATGTCCCTGGCAGTCGGTACTACCTCTTGTTCTTTTTGTTGAGGTGATTTTTTCCGTCTTGTCATTTTGTGCAGAGGAGAATGGATTAATGAGAGAACAAAATGCTAGCAGAGTAACAACGTCCCCAGAAAATATTCTCTAAACAAATCAGAAAAGACCTGAAGCAGTGGAAAAAGAAATGGAAAGAGAGAAAAAAGAAAAAGAAAAAAAAGAAAAAGATAGATAAAAACAAACAAAACAAAACAACAACAACAACAAAAACCCAGAATGTGATCAAATATGATCAGGCTGGTATATAGATCAGTGCCACACACTAGATTTGGGGTGTATTTTGGTCTTTTAGAAGAAAGTGCCTCCCAAAATTTTAAAGAAAGAAAAACTTATATATGTACAAAAATAAGAGTTGATATGATGAAGGGATGGAATATGACTGTAAAGATGGAAAGTATAAAAAATTTTATAAAAGGAATTGATAAGAAGTTGTTTGAGAAAAGAAAGAAGAGGATTTAAAAAAAGAAAAAAGAAAAAAAAAAGGGAGAGAATGTTATCAGGCAGGGGAATAGAAAACACCATATACTAGAGATTTAGGGTATATTTTAATCTGTTAGAAGAAACTATCTCAAAATTTTAAAGAGAGAACAACTTATATATATATGCCAAAAATACGGTTAACTACTATGAAGGGATAGAATATGACTCTAAAAATGAAAAATAAAAATGTTTTTTAAAAAAAGGGATTGATAAGATGTTGGTTGAAAAAGGGAAAAAGAAAAATTCAAAAAAAAGAAAAAAAGACAGTTAAAAAAAATTAACTTTGAAAGATGAAAGAATCATGGTAAAAAAGCCTTGAATTCTATGTGCAGTAGTCCCCTAGCGGTGGAGTTCTGCGGTTCTCATTGATCGTGAACTTGGTCTTGGCTGGCTGTTCTCCCTGATCTTCTGGGGAGGGGCCTGTTGCCGTGGTTTCCAAATGTCTCTGCCGGAGGCGGAATTGCCCCGCCCGTGCCCCCTCCCAGCTAAGTAATCTGCTCGGGTTTGCTCTCCGGGGCTTTTGTTCCCTGCGAGCTTTCCGTACAGCTTTGGAGGCGGAGAGTGAAAATGGCGGCCTCCCAATCTCCGCCCCGGAGAAGCCGAGAACTCGGGGCCCCGCTCCTCAGTGAGCCCCCAGAGAAAAGCCGTCAGTCACTCCCGTCTCCCCGGTCTCCGGCCGCACTCCGTTTTCACCCGGCCTGTGACCCCGCGTTTCTATCTCTGGCACCCGATCCCGGGTGGAGTCTCCAAACCCAGCAGATCCCTGCGGTGCACTCCCGTGCGGCTCCTCCCGGGAGAGGAAGGTGAGTCTCCCCGGATCTGCCGCTTGTTGGGTCCCTGCTGGAGGAGCAGTGGCCTGACTGTGCCGCAGATCACGGTTTTATGGCAACCCCGAGCTGAGAGCCTGCGCCTGGGCTCCGCCTCTGCAGCCGGCTTCCCTGCTCCATTACCTGGGAGCTCTGCCACACTCAGGCACCCCCGGTCTTTCTGTGACCCCGAGGGTCCTGAGACCACACTGTCCCGGAGGGTTCCACCCCCCACTTAGCCACCAGAGTGAGGTCCCTCAGCGGAGCAGACTTTTAAAAGTTCCGATTTTGTGCTCCGCGGCTCTATCACTTGCCAGAAGCGGCCGATGGAGGCCCCTCCCCCACCGTCTATCCTCCCGAATATCGCCTCGGATTGACTTCTCCACACGTCCTACCTTCCAGAAAGTGGTCGCTTTTCTGATGAGAGAGTTGTTGCTCTTCTTTTCTTCGATCTCCTGTTGAGTTTGTAGGTGTTCAGAATGGATTGGTCCCTATCCAGCTGAATTCCTGAGAGGAGACGAAATCCAGGTCTCCTACTCCTCCGCCGTCTTGCTCCGCCCTAAATTTTAGATAATTATAAAAGATCTAATGTAACAACGTTTCTCACATTTTCTAAATATTAACTTGTTTATGTAAATGATGGTAATCATTTTGCTGGAAAGAACCGTAAGAGAATTTCTAATCTACTCTTGTTTTTGAGACAGATACTCAGAGAAGACGTTCTGTATACTCCTCAGCAATTCATTTTAATATTTAACAACACTCTGTGTCAGCAAACTTTAATTACATTTTAACCTAAATTTCTTATGTTACAACTTAAAGTTCATAATGTCTTCTTGATCTTCCCTCAGGGGAAATGGAGAACATCTGCTTACTTTTCCTTGGGAATAATTCTTCATATACTTGAGGACGTGTAAATGTCATTGCCACAGGTTTCTTTTTTCTAAAGCTAGTGATCTTGATTCCTTTGTTTATTCTGTCTCAAACTTTTCATTCAACTTCATTGTTCTCAGAGTTCTCTCCAGTTTCTGTACATCTCTTTTTTTGGTTGTGGTATAGTTCTCAGACTTCATTGTGTACCAGAATCACCATGAAGCTTGGGTAAAACACAGATGGCCAGCTCCTCGCCCTCAATCCCTAACTCCCCCAGTTTCTGATTCCATTGAACTAGGATAGAGCCCGAGAATCTGTATTTTGGACAAGTTTCCATGGGATGTTGATTCTGGTGGTCTGGGAAGCATACTTAGCAAGTTTCTGGATTATGGAACCCCAGATTAGGCAGCAGTCTTGGATAGGTCTGATGAGTGCAACTGTTCTTTACAGGAAAGTGACTAACATCAAAGCAGTAATCCTCATTGGAGGTAGATTAAAGGAGTATAGAGAGGAGTCTTCAAAATTCTCCCGAAAGAGGCCAAAAGTAAATGCTCACATGGTATGTTTTGTTATTATATTTACTAAGTCTTGGATAATACCATTTTTAGCATTTGGGAATTTGAGAGTGGAAAGGAAGAATGGAGAGCCAGTTGATCTGTGATCAGGTAAGAAAGATTGTAGGCCTGTAGTTAGAAGACAGTTAATCCTGGATACATTGAATTTACATCTTTTTTGTTCTAAGACAAATCTGGGGCCTTCAGAAAGTACTGTCATGTGGAGTTTGAGACTGAAGTCTTAATAATTGCTTTTAGTTACCACTGTTAATTTGGGAGAAAGTAGAATGGCAAAAAATGCAAGGAACTTAATCATTAATTAATATAGTAGTTTTGTTCAGGTTCCTTTCTCTTTCCTTCCATTCTCTTAACGTTATTTTGCAATTCCTATATTTTCTCCCTAAGGTTGCCCATGATCTTAATGCCAAGGTTTCAGACAAATTTTAAAAGTGCTGAAAGGGAATGGGGTGCCTGGGTGTCAGTTGAGTGTCTGACTCTTGATCTCAGCTCAGGTCTTGGTCTCAGGGTCTCAGCCCCCACTCCCAGCATACTTTAAAAAAAAAATGCTGAGGGGGAAGATGACTGTTTTCTCCAGGCTTCCAAGACTAAGCCAGGTCTTCCCATAGGCAGTTTATGTTTGAGGTTTAAGCCATAAAGATTGTGAGAGTGGAGGAAGGTATGGTGGGGAAACCATCTTTTGCAACTTCTGAGTGTTTTAGGGCAGGCTTTTTTGCATTTCTTAGATATTACAGGGTCTTGGAACCGTGGCTTATAAGCTAAAAATCATAGAACAAAGTCATGACAAAAAAGAAGTAAAACTATTCTTTCTAAAAAGCTGCTCAGTATTTTTCATATTCTTTTTAAAGTTTAATATTTTTCAGTAGTCATTTTCATAGCTTAAGCCTCTGAACCAAAATATAGAATTACAAAATATAGGTTAATGTAAAAATACTTTGTTACCAGTCCAACTATGTGATGACCTTATGCATTACTGTGGAACCCTAAAAAGGAAAGGCTTTCAGGTCTGTATTTATTTTTTCTTCTGAGTTTTAAAAATGACAGGTTGTATATGCCTTTTTAAACTTCAAACTGTGATTAAAGACCTAATTTTACAAATGGGACTGCTCAAAACTTTAGCAGTACCGACATCAACCACAAGATGGCTTCACTGCCTTAAAATTCAAAGTGAATGCCCTTTCACCATCAGTCTAGAAAATTAGATGTTTTTGAAAAGAAAAATAATTGAAAAAAAGTTTTAAGTTTTAATTTAAATAAAATTATATTATGTTTTATGTATGTTAATTTATTCTGTGGTAAATAATACAATTTGTCAGTGTTCTTCTGGTGAGTTATTAAAATTAAACATGCACTCTTATTTTTCAGAACAATGGATTACTCTGAAATATTGATTTTACTGTGCTTTATTTACAAGTGTTTATTGGCAAATACTGATAGAACTTCTGTGGAGTTTAAAAATGACTGCACAGGGGCGCCTGGGTGGCTCAGACGGTTAAGCGTCTGCCTTCGGCTCAGGTCATGATCTCGGGGTCCTGGGATCAAGCCCCACATCGGGCTCCCTGCTGAGCGGAGAGCCTGCTTCTCCCGCCGCGCCTCCCCCTGCTTGTGCTCTCCCTCTCTCTCTCTCTGTCAAATAAAAAATAAAAAATCTTTTTTAAAAAATGCACAAAACAATATATAGTAGACACTCTTCTGATAGTTGAAAAACAAACTGTTCACCTTACTTTTTTTTTTTTTTTAATTCTCCCAGAGGAAAAGAAAACTAAAAAGGTGAAGGATAGAGGTGTGGAAATAGGCAAGTGATACACTAGTAGAAGGGTTACTTTTGACTGGGGGTCCCACAGTGTTTTCCTCATATTTCATTTGCTGTAATTGCTCTGAACGATTGAATAAGAGAAATTGTGTTTTGTGCTATACTTTGATGTACAGTTTGATGCTTTTCACAGGGCATCTCATATTTGGGAGAACATATTCAAGATTATGTCTATTTCTCACTTAATAGGCTTTTATAATACCCTGTTTTTAAAATTTCTGAGGAGTAGAAACTTTTAGGTCTAATAAAGGTACTACCATATTTATGATTCAGAAGGTTTCTTTTTACTATTGTTTATAAGGTTTTTTTTTACATTTATACTCTCTCTGTATGTGAATATCACTTGAAAATTTGAGATAGGGATGAGGGACTACCTTTGCAAAGCTGTTTTTTTCAGCATCCCCAGCGCATTTGACTTGCTTTCATCTTGATCTTTTTTTGGTGCAAGTTTCTAACTTATCTAGGAGAACCCTGATTTCCAGCAAACTCTTCTTTTTCTTCTCCTTCTCCTCTTTTTTACTGAAAATCTACTCTGCTAGATCCGATGTTAAGCAGTTTATATGCATTATCTTTGTGGTCTTCAGGAAAAACACTGAAAATAGAAATGATTACTGCCCTCTTTTTTTTTTTTACTGCTGAGATGAAGGAACTATAACTTTCTTAAAATCTGTCTTTGCTGCCAGGCAAACGCTATTTATTCTGCAAATCTCCACTCATACTCCACTTCTCTCCTAATTTTCTTGACCCCTTTTGAGCAGAATTAATTTTTAAGCATCAATATTTCCATTGCCCTTTATGCCTATATCTGCTTTTGCTATGTAACAAATTTTGTCACAGTTTTAGAATGTGTAATAGAAAGACAACAGACTTTGGTATATGTCAGATCTGGATCTGAATCCTAATTCTGCCTCTTACTAGCAGAGTACATTATCCTCTGCCAGCAGCAGCATTATTATTTCTATTTGGAAAATTACAAAAAATTAAAAACCTACTTTATTGTACAAACTATAAAAAAACAGCGTGACAAAATCTTGACTGATAACAATACACAGAAGATAAGTATAGTAGACGTTTGTGATTCCTAGAACCTGAGTTCTCTTCCTGTGTGTGTGGGAATGTCCCATCTTTCAAGTCGTGGTGGTGGAGAAGAAAATGCCAGACACATTTTCCCCAGCCTCCTTTGCAGCTATGCCTTGCATTTGTAGCTCAGCTCTGCTAGTCAGCTGTAGCTGCTGTGGACTTGGGCTAATCACTCAAATAAGCAGGAACTGTAGTGAATGCTCTCTGCTAGTGGTAGAAGCTATAGCAAGATTGAGTTTCTAGGGTAATAGCTGCAGCAGTACCGGATAAGTGTCGAGGGCCAGTGAGACTGATAGAACAAGGTGTACAGCTAGACGCTTGCAGTGTGCTGGTCCAGCTTGTTACAGCTCACGAACGCCGCTTGTCAGCATGTCTTCCTAGTTTAGAGTTCAGTCACATCTTGTTGGTAGTTGAAATCAGCCATGGAAGTTGGCAAATGCTACAAATATTAAGGCTTCTTCTCTCCCCTCCCCATCTGAGAACTGTTTTACCAACACACCATGGCCACTAAACCAGTTCTGTGGTTTGATTATGAGTATTTTTTCTGTGTAGGCAGCAGACCTAGTTCTTTAATTCTCCTGACATTTCTGTGAACTATCCAATGTCTTAATTTCAGAATATCATGTAAATTATTTGAACTATTTTAATGTAATGTTTAATATATACAAACATATGTTTTAGGCTTAATAATGAAGTGAGCAAGTGTGAAGTCTCAGCCTGATATAAGAACTAGAACATTACAGTACCACTCTGCCTACCTACGTGTCCTCGTTCTTCCTCCCTCCCACACCAAGAACTGATTGCTGTGAATTTTGAGTTTAACTTTACTTTTAAAAATATTGTAGTTACATATGCGATTATTCCTAAACAATATGTATTTTTGTTTTTAAGGTTTATAAAATGTTAATATGTTGTCTGCTGTAATTTGCTTTTATCATTCAGTGCTCTTTGTCTAGTAGGTATCCATGTGGCATATACCTATTATTCATTCATTTTCTCTTTTATATAATACTAAACTGTGTAACTATACCTCAGTTTACTTATTCATTCTCTTGTTGATGGATATTTAAGTGCTTTTTCTTTTGTTTTTAACAATAGATGCACTACTTCTAGGAACAAATTTGTGTATTTTTCTTGATGCATGTATGTAAGAGTTTCTCTGGGGAACATAACCAGGGATTGAATTATTATGTGCTTAGAGCTAAGCCAGTGTTCAACTTTATAAGATTATGCCAAATTATTTTTTAACGTAGTTGTACCAAATTTATATTACCTTCAGTAGTATATGCGAGATACCATTAATCTATATCATTTGTGGCACTTGAAATGATCAAATTTTTCTAATCTTGTGGTTGTAAAATATGTTATTCTTCCTTAGGCTATTCTCTTCTCGCCCACCCCCACACCCGTATAAATTTTAGAATCAAATGATCAAGTTTCTTAAAATATGTTGGAGTTTTGATTGAAATTGCACTGAATTTGCAGATCAGCTTAAAGACAGTTGATATCATTATGATATCATATTATCAGTGAAATGCTTATAAGCTGCCTCTGTGAAGAGAAGGAAAAAAGCCCTCATATATACGTAACATCTGCTACTTTTTGTAGCAAAAGTATTACTACCATGGCTGACTATAAGCTACACTATGAAATCACTGATGCCGGAATTGGGAAGAAATGTGCATTATAGGCTCTTGTGAACCAGTATGAGCTGCCTCTAGCACATCCTAGATGTATCTCTTCATTTATTTAGTTTTTCCGTAGTTTTATAATTTGTTAAAGGTATATAGGTCTTGTATCTTTTGTAAGCTTTATTCCTGGAGTATTTTATTTTTGTTGCTGTAAATGGTGTTTTTAAAAAATTACTAGTTTTTCTCTCTGATAATTGTATATTGATCTTAAATTCTGCTAACTTGTACTTATTATTCTTAATATTATATCTGTATATTCTTTTATGTTTTCTTTATAAATTTGCCTTTTGTTGACATTTTACATGAGTGGAATCACACCATATATTCTCTCTTGTATCTGGCTTCTTTAACTTAGTGTAATGTTTTTGAAGTTAATGTGTCAGTAGTTTGTTTCTATTTATTGCTGAGTAGTATTCCATTGTATGGATATATCACTTTTTTCTTTTCATTCACCAGTTGATGGACATTTAGACAGCCCTGCTTAGTTCTCTCTTATTTTTCCACTGCTGATGAAAGTATGTTGTTGTTTTTATTAATATTATCTCTTGAATCACTGATTGGCATCATTACTCTCTGCTTCTTGATCAGTCCTGTTCAGTATCAGTTTCATTAGTTTTTGCAAGGAACCAGCACTAGTCTGCTAAGCTTGAATTTTGTTTGCTATTTCATTAACTTCTCTTTATTATCTTCTTTCTTCTACCTTATTTGAGCTCAGTCTGATGTTCTTTTCATAATTTGTTAGTTTAGCTCATTAGTTTTTTTCTCTCTTTTCTAATATAAGCTATTAATTTCCTCCCCCTGCTGTTTAACTATCCCAAAGGTTTTACACGTTTTCATCATCATTCAGTTGTAAACACTTTTCAGTTTATATTAAGTTGTATTTGTTGCCTGTTTTTTTTTTTTTTAAGATTTATTTATTTATTTATTTGAGAGAGAGAGAATGAGAGACAGAGAGCATGAGAGGGAGGAGGGTCAGAGGGAGAAGCAGACTCCCTGCCGAGCAGGGAGCCCGATGCGGGACTCGATCCTGTGACTCCAGGATCATGACCTGAGCCGAAGGCAGTCGCTTAACCAACTGAGCCACCCAGGCGCCCCT